>NC_091212.1:33750459-33790459 GCF_040958095.1 Procambarus clarkii
GTAACCCTCACACACCAGAGAGACGTAACCCACCCACACACACCCGAGAGACGTAACCCCACACACACCAGAGAGACGTAACCCACACACACACCAGAGAGACGTAACCCCTCACACACCAAACCAGACTTAACCCACACACACCAGAGAGACGTAAACCCCCACACACCAGAGAGACGTAACTCCCCCACACACACCAGAGAGACGTAACCCCACACACACCAAAGAGACGTAACCCCCCACACACCCAGAGAGACGTAACCCCACACACACAGACACCAGAGAGACGTAACCCCACACAACACCAGAGAAACGTAACCCCTCACACACCACAAGAGACGTAACCCCACACACACACACCAGAGACGTAACCCCCCCCCACACACACACCAGAGAGACGTAACCCCTCACACACCACAAGAGACGTAAACCCACACCACACACACCAGAGAGACGTAACCCACCCACACACACCAGAGAGACGTAACCCCACACACACCAGAGAGACGTAACCCCTCACACACCAAACAGACGTAACCCCACACACACACCAGAGAGACGTAATCCCTCACACACCAGAGAGACGTAACTCCCCCCACACACACCAGAGAGACGTAACCCCACACACACACCAAAGAGACGTAACCCCCCACACACACCAGAGAGACGTAACCCCACACACACAGACACCAGAGAGACGTAACCCCCACACACACCAGAGAAACGTAAACCCCTCACACACCACAAGAGACGTAACCCCACACACACACACACCAGAGAGACGTAACCCCCCCCCCACACACACAACCAGAGAGACGTAACCCCTCACACACCAGAGAGACGTAACCCCACACACACACCAGAGAGACGTAACCCCACACACACAGACACCAGAGAGACGTAACCCCACACACACACCAGAGAGACGTAACCCCACACACACACCAGAGAGACGTAACCCCCTCCACACACACACCAGAGAGACATAACCCCCTACACACACACCAGAGAGACGTAACCCCACACACACACCAGAGACGTAACCCCCCACAAACACACCAGAGAGACGTAACCCCCCCACCACACAGCAGAGAGACGTAACTCCCCCACACACACCAGAGAGACGTAACCCCACACACACACACACACCAGAGAGACGTAACCCCACACACACACCATAGAGACGTAACCCCCCACACACACCAGAGAGACGTAACCCCACACACACCAGAGACGTAACCCCGCACACACACACACACCAGAGAGACGTAACCCCCCACACACACCAGAGAGACGTAACCCCACACACACACCAGAGAGACGTAACCCCTCACACACACCAGAGAGACGTAGCGCCACACACACACCAGAGAGACGTAACCCCCCACACACACCAGAGAGACGTAACCCCACACACACACCAGAGAGACGTAACCCCACACACACACCAAAGAGACGTAACCCCACACACACACACACCAGAGAGACGTAACCCCACACACACACCAGAGAGACGTAACCCCCCACACACACCAGAGAGACGTAATCCCACACACACCAGAGAGACGTAACCCCACACACACACACACACCAGAGAGACGTAACCCCACACACACAAACACCAGAGAGACGTAACCCCACACACACACCAGAGAGACGTAATCCCACACACACCAGAGAGACGTAACCCCACACACACACACACACACCAGAGAGACGTAACCCCTAACACACACCAGGGAGACGTAACCCCACACACACACCAGAGAGACGTAACCCCACACACACACCAGAGAGACGTAACCCCTCACACACACCAGAGAGACGTAACCCCTCACACACACCAGAGAGACGTAACCCCACACACACACCAGAGAGACGTAATCCCACACACACCAGAGAGACGTAACCCCACACACACACACACACACCAGAGAGACGTAACCCCTCACACACACCAGAGAGACGTAACCCCACACACACACCAGAGAGACGTAACCCCTCACACACACCAGAGAGACGTAACCCCACACACACACCAGAGAGACGTAACCCCACACACACACCAGAGAGACGTAACCCCACACACACACCAGAGAGACGTAACCCCACACACACACCAGAGAGACGTAACCCCTCACACACCAGAGAGACGTAACCCACCCACACACACCCGAGAGACGTAACCCCACACACACCAGAGAGACGTAACCCCACACACACACCAGAGAGACGTAACCCCTCACACACCAAACAGACGTAACCCCACACACACACCAGAGAGACGTAACCCCTCACACACCAGAGAGACGTAACTCCCCCACACACACCAGAGAGACGTAACCCCACACACACCAAAGAGACGTAACCCCCCACACACACCAGAGAGACGTAACCCCACACACACAGACACCAGAGAGACGTAACCCCACACACACACCAGAGAAACGTAACCCCTCACACACCACAAGAGACGTAACCCCACACACACACACACCAGAGAGACGTAACCCCCCCCCACACACACACCAGAGAGACGTAACCCCTCACACACCAGAGAGACGTAACCCCACACACACACCAGAGAGACGTAACCCCACACACACAGACACCAGAGAGACGTAACCCCACACACACACCAGAGAGACGTAACCCCACACACACACCAGAGAGACGTAACCCCCTCCACACACACACCAGAGAGACATAACCCCCTACACACACACCAGAGAGACGTAACCCCACACACACACCAGAGACGTAACCCCCCACACACACACCAGAGAGACGTAACCCCCCACACACAGCAGAGAGACGTAACTCCCCCACACACACCAGAGAGACGTAACCCCACACACACACACACCAGAGAGACGTAACCCCACACACACACCATAGAGACGTAACCCCCCACACACACCAGAGAGACGTAACCCCACACACACCAGAGACGTAACCCCGCACACACACACACACCAGAGAGACGTAACCCCCCACACACAAACACCAGAGAGACGTAACCCCACACACACACCAGAGAGACGTAACCCCACACACACACACCAGAGAGACGTACCCCCCACACACACCAGAGAGACGTAATCCCACACACATCAGAGAGACGTAACCCACACACACACACACACAACCAGAGAGACGTAACCCCACACACACAAACACCAGAGAGACGTACCCCACACACACACCAGAGAGACGTAACCCCTCACACACACCAGAGAGACGTAACCCCTCACACACACCAGAGAGACGTAACCCCACACACACACCAGAGAGACGTAATCCCACACACACCAGAGAGACGTAACCCCACACACACACACACACCAGAGAGACGTAACCCCTCACACACACCAGAGAGACGTAACCCCACACACACACCAGAGAGACGTAACCCCTCACACACACCAGAGAGACGTAACCCCACACACACACCAGAGAGACGTAACCCCACACACACACCAGAGAGACGTAACCCCACACACACACCAGAGAGACGTAACCCCTCACACACCAGAGAGACGTAACCCACCCACACACACCAGAGAGACGTAACCCCACACACACCAGAGAGACGTAACCCCACACACACACCAGAGAGACGTAACCCCTCACACACCAAACAGACGTAACCCCACACACACACCAGAGAGACGTAACCCCTCACACACCAGAGAGACGTAACTCCCCCCACACACACCAGAGAGACGTAACCCCACACACACACCAAAGAGACGTAACCCCCCCCACACACCAGAGAGACGTAACCCCTCACACACAGACACCAGAGAGACGTAACCCCACACACACACCAGAGAAACGTAACCCCTCACACACCACAAGAGACGTAACCCCACACACACACACACACACCAGAGAGACGTAACCCCACACACCCCAGAGAGACGTAACCCCCCACACACACCAGAGAGACGTAACCCCACACACACACACCAGAGAGACGTAACTCCCCCACACACACCAGAGAGACGTAACCCCACACACACACACACCAGAGAGACGTAACCCCACACACACACCATAGAGACGTAACCCCCCACACACACCAGAGAGACGTAACCCCACACACACCAGAGACGTAACCCCGCACACACACACACACCAGAGAGACGTAACCCCCCACACACACCAGAGAGACGTAACCCCACACACACACCAGAGAGACGTAACCCCACACACACACCAGAGAGACGTAACCCCCCACACACACCAGAGAGACGTAATCCCACACACACCAGAGAGACGTAACCCCACACACACACACACACACCAGAGAGACGTAACCCCACACACACAAACACCAGAGAGACGTAACCCCACACACACACCAGAGAGACGTAACCCCTCACACACACCAGAGAGACGTAACCCCTCACACACACCAGAGAGACGTAACCCCACACACACACCAGAGAGACGTAATCCCACACACACCAGAGAGACGTAACCCCACACACACACACACACACCAGAGAGACGTAACCCCTCACACACACCAGAGAGACGTAACCCCACACACACACCAGAGAGACGTAACCCCTCACACACACCAGAGAGACGTAACCCCACACACACACCAGAGAGACGTAACCCCACACACACACCAGAGAGACGTAACCCCACACACACACCAGAGAGACGTAACCCCTCACACACCAGAGAGACGTAACCCACCCACACACACCAGAGAGACGTAACCCCACACACACCAGAGAGACGTAACCCCACACACACACCAGAGAGACGTAACCCCTCACACACCAAACAGACGTAACCCCACACACACACCAGAGAGACGTAACCCCTCACACACCAGAGAGACGTAACTCCCCCCACACACACCAGAGAGACGTAACCCCACACACACACCAAAGAGACGTAACCCCCCACACACACCAGAGAGACGTAACCCCTCACACACAGACACCAGAGAGACGTAACCCCACACACACACCAGAGAAACGTAACCCCTCACACACCACAAGAGACGTAACCCCACACACACACACACACACCAGAGAGACGTAACCCCACACACCCCAGAGAGACGTAACCCCCCACACACACCAGAGAGACGTAACCCCACACACACACACCAGAGAGACGTAACCCCCCACACACACCAGAGAGACGTAACCCCACACACACACACTAGAGAGAAGTAACCCCCCACACACACCAGAGAGACGTAACCCCACACACACCAGAGAGACGTAATCCCCCACACACACCAGAGAGACATAACCCCCCCACACACACCAGAGAGACGTAACCCCACACACACACACACCAGAGAGACGTAACCCCACACACACACCAGAGAGACGTAACCCCCCCCCCACACACACCAGAGAGACGTACCCCCCACACACACCAGAGAGACGTAACCCCCCACACACACCAGAGAGACGTAACCCCACACACACACACACCAGAGAGACGTAACCCCCCCCCACACACCAGAGAGACGTAACCACACACACACACCAGAGAGACGTAACCCCACACACACACCAGAGAGACGTAACCCCACACACACACACCAGAGAGACGTAACCCCCCACACACACCAAAGAGACGTAACCCCCCCACACACCAGAGAGACGTAACCCCCCACACACACCAGAGAGACATAACCCCCCCACACACACAACAGAGAGACGTAACCCCCCCCCACACACCAGAGAGACGTAACCCCACACACACACACCACAGAGACGTAACCCCCCCCCCCACACACACACCAGAGAGACGTACCCCCCCCCCCCCCACACACACACCAGAGAGACGTAAATCCCCCCCCCCACACACACACCAGAGAGATGTAACCACACACACACACACACCAGAGAGACGTAACCCCCCCATACACACACCAGAGAGACGTAACCCCCCCCCCACACACACACCAGAGAGGACGTAACCCCCCCCCACACACACACCAGAGAGACGTAACCCCCCCCACACACACACACCAGAGAGACGTAACCCCCCCCCACACACACACCAGAGAGACGTAACCCCCCCACACACACACCAGAGAGACGTAACCCCCCCCCACACACACACCAGAGAGACGTACCCCCCCACACACACACACCAGAGAGACGTAACCCCCCCCCCCAAACACACACCAGAGAAACGTAACCCCCCCCCCCACACACACCAGAGAGACGTAACCCCCCCCCCACACACACACCAGAGAGACGTAACCCCACACACACACCAGAGAGACGTAACCCCCCCACACGCACACCAGAGAGACGTAACCCCCCCCCCCCCACACACACCAGAGAGACGTAACCCCACACACACACCAGAGAGACGTAACCCCCCCCACACACACACCAGAGAGACGTAACCCCACACACACACCAGAGAGACGTAACCCCACACACACACCAGAGAGACGTAACCCCACACACACACACACCAGAGAGACGTAACCCCACACACACACCAGAGAGACGTAACCCCACACACACATCAGAGAGACATAACCCCCCCACACACCAGAGAGACGTAACCCTCCCCCACACACACACCAGAGAGACGTAACCCCCCCCCCCCACACACACACCAGAGAAACGTAACCCCCCCCCCCACACACACACACCAGAGAGACGTAACCCCCTCCCCAAACACACACACCAGAGAGACGTAACCCCCCCACACACACACACACCAGAGAGACGTAACCCCCCCACACACACACCAGAGAGACGTAACCCCCCCCCCCACACACACACCAGAGAGACGTAACCCCCTCCCCCCCACACACACACCAGAGAAACGTAACCCCCCCCCACACTCACACCAGAGAAACGTAACCCCCCCCCCACACACACACACCAGAGAGACGTAACCCCCTCCCCAAACACACACACCAGAGAGACGTAACCCCCCCACACACACACACCAGAGAGACGTAACCCCCCCACACACACACCAGAGAGACGTAACCCCCCCCCACACACACACCAGAGAGACGTAACCCCCTCCCCCCCCCCACACACACACACCAGAGAGACGTAACCCCCCCCCCCACACACACACACACCAGAGAGACGTAACCCCCCCCCCACACACACACCAGAGAGACGTAACCCCCCCCCCACACACACACACACCAGAGAGACGTAACCCCCCCTATACACACACACACACCAGAGAGACGTAACCCCCCCCCACACACACACCAGAGAGACGTAACCCCCCCCCACACACAGCAGAGAGACGTAACCCCCCCCCACACACACACACACCAGAGAGACGTAACCCCCCCCCCCACACACACAGCAGAGAGACGTAACCCCCCCCCCACACACACACACCAGAGAGACGTAACCCCCCCCCCCCCCCACACACACACACCAGAGAGACGTAACCCCCCCCCCCCCACACACACAGCAGAGAGACGTAACCCCCCCCCCACACACACACAGCAGAGAGACGTAACCCCCCCCCCCACACACACACCAGAGAGACGTAACCCCCCCCCCCCACACACACCAGAGAGACGTAACCCCCCCCCCACACACACACCAGAGAGACGTAACCCCCCCCCACACACACACCAGAGAGACGTAACCCCCCCCCCACACACACACACACCAGAGAGACGTAACCCCCCCTATACACACACACACACCAGAGAGACGTAACCCCCCCCCCCACACACACACCAGAGAGACGTAACCCCCCCCCCCACACACACAGCAGAGAGACGTAACCCCCCCCCACACACACACACCAGAGAGACGTAACCCCCCCCCCCACACACACACACCAGAGAGACGTAACCCCCCCCCCCCCCACACACACACACCAGAGAGACGTAACCCCCCCCCCCACACACACACACACACACACACACCAGAGAGACGTAACCCCCCCCCCCCACACACACACACCAGAGAGACGTAACCCCCCCCCCCACACACACACACCAGAGAGACGTAACCCCCCCCCACACACACACACACACACACACCAGAGAGACGTAACCCCCCCACACACACACACACACACACACACCAGAGAGACGTAACCCCCCCCCCCACACACACACACCAGAGAGACGTAACCCCCCCACACACACACACACACACACACACCAGAGAGACGTAACCCCCCCCCCACACACACACACCAGAGAGACGTAACCCCCCCACACACACACACACACACACACACCAGAGAGACGTAACCCCCCCCCCCACACACACACACCAGAGAGACGTAACCACAGGTCATCACACGCTGTATGATGCAATTATAAAACTAAGAGGTTAACACCGTCTATATTTAGAGCGGAAATTGAATTGAAATTGAAATAAGTTTATTGAGGTAAAATACACACAAAGGGATGAGGCAGCTCAAGGTATTCTCGCCCCGTTCAGTACATCGTGTTAATACATACATAGACACACATCACAAGTAATAAACATATTACAGAACTTTCTGAGAGATAAACATTTACATTTTCTCCTTTACACCAGTAGTATGGTATCAGACTGCTGATACCGGCTGACACCATAATACTGATAGAGCGGGCGGGAGGCGGCCCCGCGTCCGCCACCCTGGGCACGGAAATGTGTCACATCTTTCCATTGGGATTCTCCCGTGTCTCATTGGTTCTTGTGTGTCATGTGTCGCCTCGTATCCATGGTCCTTGTGCGTAAGCAGGTAAACCCCAGGTAAAACACCAGGTAAAGCGCTAAGTAAACCACCAAATACCTCAGGTAAAACACCAAGTAAACCATCGGATAAACCAACAGGTATACCTCCAGGTACGCCATCAAGTAAACCATTAGGTAAACCACCAAGTAGAGCACCGGTAAACCCATAGGTAACGCATCAGGTAAACCACTAGGCAAAGCCCCAGGTAAAGCAATAGGGAAAGCACCAGGTAAAGCACCAGGTAAACCACTAGGGAAAGCACCAGGTAACCCACTAGGTAAAGTACCAGGTAAACCACTAGGTAAATCACCAGGCAAACAACTAGGTAAAGCACTAGGCAAACAACTAGGTAAAGCACCAGGTAAACCACTAGGTAAAGCATCAGGTAAACCACTAGGTAAAGCTCCATTTAAAGCACCAGGTAAACCACTAGGTAAAGACCAGGTACAGCACCAGGTAAACTACTAGATAAAGTCCCAGGTAAACAGCCATGAAAAACACAAGGTAAACCGCTAGGTAAACCACTAGACAAAGCATCAGGTAAACCACTATGTAAAGCACCGGGTAACGCGCCCGATATACCACTAGGTAAACCTCCAAGTAAAGCACCAGTCAAACAACTAGGTAAAGCACCAGGTAAACCACTAGGTAAAGCACCAGGTAAAAAAAATAGGCAAGCCAATAGGTAAACCACTAGGTAACGCATCAGGTAAACCGATAGGTTTAGCACCCGGTAAACCACTAGATGAATCACCAGGTAAACCACTAGGTAACGCATCGGGTAAACCAATGAGTATGGCACCAGATAAACCACTAGGCAAAGCAACAGGTAAACCACTGTAATCTACTACTATGCAGAACATCAGGTAAGACGTCAGGAAAAGCAACAGGTAAAGCATCAGGTAAAGAACCAGGTAAACCACTAGGTAGAGTACCAGGTAAACCAATAGGTAAAGCACCAGGTAAACCCCTAGGTAATGCACCAGGCAATCCACTATGTAAAGCACCAGGTAAACCCCTAGGTAAAGCCCAATATAAACCACCGGGAAAACCGTCAGGTAAACCCTTAGGTAAAGCACAGGATAAAGCACCATTTAAACCAATAGGTAAAGCACCAGGTAATCCACTATGTACATCAACAGGTAAACCACTAGGTAAAGCAATATGTGCATCACTAGGTAAACCACAAGGTAAAGCACCAGGTAAGCCACTATGTAAAGCATCAGGTAAACCATCTCGTTAAGCACCAGGTAAACCACTAATTAAAGCACCAGGTAAACCACCACGTAAAGCACCAGGTTAACCACCAGGTAAACCATCTGGCAAAGTACCAGGTAAACCACCAGGTAAACGACTATATAAACCACCAAAACAAATGGTAAACCTCTATGTACACCACCAGGTAAATCACCAGATAAACCAGTAGGTAAAGCACCAGGTAAACTGCTAGGTAAATCACCAGGTAAACCATCTGGTTAAGCACCAGGTAAACCACTAAGTAAAGCACCAGGTAAACCGCCATGTAAAGAACCAGGTTAACCACCAGGTAAACCATCTGGTAAAGCACCAGGTAAACCATCATGTAAAGCACTAGGTAAACTACTATATAAACCACCAAAAACACATGGTATACCACCAGATAAACCACTAGGTAAATCACCAGGTAAACCATCTGGTTAAGCACCAGGTAAACCACTAATTAAAGCACCAGGTAAACCACCGTGTAAAGCACCAGGTAAACCATCTGGTAAAACACCAGGTAAACCACCATGTAAAGCACCAGGTAAACGACTATGTAAACCACCAAAACAAATGGTAAACATCTATGTAAACCACCAGATAAACCAGTAGGTAAAGCACCAGGTAAACTGCTAGGTAAATCACCAGGTAAAACACTAAGTAAAGCACCAGGTAAACCACCAGGTAAAGCACCAGGTAAAGCGCCAGATAAACACCATGTAAAACACCAGGTAAAACACCAGGTAAACCACCAGGTAAATCACCAGGTAAAACACAAGGTAAACCACTAGGTAAAGCGCCAGGTAAATCACCAGGTAAAACACAAGGTAAAACACCATGTTAAACACCATTTAAAGCACCATGTAAAACACCATGTTAAACACCAGGTAAAACACAAGGTAAAACACCATGTTAAACACCAGGTAAACCACCAGGTAAAACACCAGGTAAAACACCATGTTAAACACCATGTAAAGCTCCATGTAAATCACCAGGTAAAACATGTAAAGCACCAGGTAAAATAACAGGTAACACATTAGGTAAAGCACCAGGTAAACCACCATGTAAAGCACCAGGTAAACGACTATGTAAACCACCAAAACACATAGTAAACATCTATGTAAACCACCAGATAAACCAGTAGGTAAAGCACCAGGTAAACTGCTAGGTAAATCACCAGGTAAAACACCATGTAAAGCACCAGGTAAAACATGTAAAGCAACAGGTAGAGCACGATGACAAATTTAGCAGTCCCAGGGAGGACTGACTGGGCACCAGTCCTTAATGTTCGCCCCTAACCGGGTACCCAGCAGTATAATGGGTATCCGGTTATAAATAGCTCATGTTCCAAGGAAAACTAGTAAGAATACGTATAAGGCTTACGTAACTGTGGGCCCACATGAGTCAGACGTCTGTTCCTCTACCCTCCTGTGGACAAAAAATATGAATCGCCTTAGAAAGAAAACGAAACTGATTAAGGAGGTGGTAACAGAGGCGGGAATGACGTCGGCAAGTCGGTCAAGGTCGAGGTCACTCCTGTGTGTCGAGGAACACCTCAAGTTGGGGTCTGAGGCGTAGAGGAGAGGTCAGCGGGCAGCGTCAGGAGCCAACAGGAGGACCACATCCATCACCTGTGTATCTTATGACCTAGAATCTAGGTTCTAGGTCATAGGATACTCAGGTGTGAGTGTGAGGACTTGATGGTCTGGGTTCTAGATCATCAAGCCTTCACCCGTGTGGCCTAGGAACTAAGACACCTAGAACCTCGATCATGAAAACATCATCCTCGTATATCGCCAGAGAAGAGTTGGTGGGAAGACGGCCACCCTCCCAGTGACCACGGACCACACTGGCGCTGACCGGTGCAAGTAACCACGGACCACACTGGCGCTGACCAGTGCAAGTGACCACGGACCACACTGGCGCTGACCGGTGCAAGTGACCACGGACCACACTGGCGCTGACCGGTGCAAGTGACCACGGACCACACTGGCGCTGACCAGTGCAAGTGACCATGGACCACACTGGCGCTGACCAGTGCAAGTGACCACGGACCACACTGGCGCTGACCAGTGCAAGTGACCACGGATCACACTGGCGCTGACCAGTGCAAGTGACCACGGACCACACTGGCGCTGACCGGTGCAAGTGACCATGGACCACACTGGCGCTGACCGGTGCAAGTGACCACGGACCACACTGGCGCTGACCAGTGCAAGTGACCACGGACCACACTGGCGCTGACCAGTGCAAGTGACCACGGACCACACTGGCGCTGACCAGTGCAAGTGACCACGGACCACACTGGCGCTGACCAGTGCAAGTGACCACGGACCACACTGGCGCTGACCGGTGCAAGTGACCACGGACCACACTGGCGCTGACCAGTGCAAGTGACCATGGACCACACTGGCGCTGACCAGTGCAAGTGACCATGGACCACACTGGCGCTGACCAGTGCAAGTGACCACGGACCACACTGGCGCTGACCGGTGCAAGTGACCACAGACCACACTGGCGCTGACCAGTGCAAGTGACCACGGACCACACTGGCGCTGACCGGTGCAAGTGACCACGGACCACACTGGCGCTGACCAGTGCAAGTGACCACGGACAACACTGGCGCTGACCAGTGCAAGTGACCACGGACCACACTGGCGCTGACCAGTGCAAGTGACCACGGACCACACTGGCGCTGACCGGTGCAAGTGACCACGGACCACACTGGCGCTGACCAGTGCAAGTGACCACGGACCACACTGGCGCTGACCAGTGCAAGTGACCACGGACCACACTGGCGCTGACCAGTGCAAGTGACCACGGACCACACTGGCGCTGACCAGTGCAAGTGACCACGGACCACACTGGCACTGACCGGTGCAAGTGACCACGGACCACACTGGCGCTGACCGGTGCAAGTGACCACGGACCACACTGGCGCTGACCAGTGCAAGTGACCACGGACACATGGTAAATTTCTAGGTAAAGCACCAGTAAAGCACCAAGTAAAGCACCAGGTAAAGCACCAGGTAAACCACCAGGTAAACCACTAGGTAAAGCACCAGGAAAACCACTAAGTATATAAAGCTCCAGGTAAAGCACCAGGTAAACTACTAGGTAAAGCGCCAAGAAAACCACCATGTAAACCATCATGTAAACCACCAGGTAAGCCACAATGTAAAGCACCAGGTAAGCCACCATGTAAATCACCAGGTAATCCACTAGGTAAAGCGCTAGGTAATCCACTAGGTAAAGCGCCAGGTAAACCACTAGGAAAAACACATGATAAACCACTAGGTAATACACCAGGTAAACCACTAGGTAAAGCACCAGGTAAACCACTAGGTAAAGCACCAGGTAAATCACCAGTAAACCACTAGGTAAATCACCAGGTAAACCACTAGGTAAAGCACCAAGTAAAACACCAGTAAAGCACCAGGTAAAGCATCAGGTAAAGCAACAAGTAAAGCACCAAGTAAACCACTAAGTAAAGCACCAGGTAAAGCAACAAGTAAAGCACCAGGTAAACCACCAGGTAAAGCACCAGGTAAAACATCAAGTAAACCACCAGGAAAACCACCAGATAAAACACCAGGTAAAGTACAAGGTAAATCACCAGGTAAAGCACCATGTAAAGCACCAGGTAATCCACTAGGTAAAGCGCCAGGTAAACCAGTAGGAAAAACAAATGGTAAACCACCAGGTAAACTATTAGGTAAAGCACCAGGTAACGCACCAAGTAAAGCCCCAGGTAAACTCCTAGGTAAAGCACCAAGTAAACCACTAGGTAAAGCTCCAGGTAAACCATTAAGTAAAACACCAGGTATACCACTAGGAAAAGCACGAGATAAACCACTAGGAAAAGCACGAGATAAACCACCGGGTAAAGCACCAGGTAAACCATCTGATAAAGCACCAGGTAAACCACCAGATACAGAACCAGGTAAACCCCTAGGTAAAACACCAAGCAAAGCACTAGGTAAACCACTAGGTAAACAACTAAGTTACGCCCCAGGTAAATCACCAGATAAACCACTAGGTAAAGCACCAGGTAAACCACTAGGTAAAGACCAGGTACAGCATCAGGTAAACCACTAGATAAAGCACCAGGTAAACAATTAGGTAAAGCGCCAGGTAAACCACAATATAAACCCCAATGTAAACCACCAGGTAAACACAAGGTAAACCAATAGTCAAAGCACTCGGTCAACCACTATGTAAAGTACCCGGTAAACCACTGGGTAAACCGCCAAGTAAAGCACCAGTCAAACAACTAGGTAAACCACTAGGCAAAACACCAGGTAAACCGCTTGGTAAAGCACCAGGTAAAATAACAGGCAACCCAATAGGTAAAGCACAAGTCAAACAACTAGGTAAATCACTAGGTAACGCATCGGGTAAACCAAAGGGTATGGCATCAGGTAAACCACTAGGTAAAGCATCAGGTAAACCACTATGTAGAGCATCAGGTAAGACGTCGGGGAAAGCAACAGGTAAACCAATAGGTAAAGCATCAGGTAAAGAACCAGGTAAACCACTAGGTAGAGCACCTGGTAAACAATAGGTAACACACCAGGTAAACCAATATGCACAACATCAGGTAAACAACTATGTAAATCACCAGGTAAACCAACGTGTAAAACACCAGGTAAACCACCATGTAAAGCACCAGGTAAACCATCTGGTAAAGCACCAGGTAAACCACCATGTAAAGCACCAGGTAAACGACTATGTAAACCACCAAAACACATAGTAAACATCTATGTAAACCACCAGATAAACCAGTAGGTAAAGCACCAGGTAAACTGCTAGGTAAATCACCAGGTAAAACACCATGTAAAGCACCAGGTAAAACATGTAAAGCAACAGGTAGAGCACGATGACAAATTTAGCAGTCCCAGGGAGGACTGACTGGGCACCAGTCCTTAATGTTCGCCCCTAACCGGGTACCCAGCAGTATAATGGGTATCCGGTTATAAATAGCTCATGTTCCAAGGAAAACTAGTAAGAATACGTATAAGGCTTACGTAACTGTGGGCCCACATGAGTCAGAAGTCTGTTCCTCTACCCTCCTGTGGACAAAAAATATGAATCGCCTTAGAAAGAAAACGAAACTGATTAAGGAGGTGGTAACAGAGGCGGGAGTGACGTCGGCAAGTCGGTCAAGGTCGAGGTCACTCCTGTGTGTCGAGGAACACCTCAAGTTGGGGTCTGAGGCGTAGAGGAGAGGTCAGCGGGCAGCGTCAGGAGCCAACAGGAGGACCACATCCATCAACTGTGTATCTTATGACCTAGAATCTAGGTTCTAGGTCATAGGATACTCAGGTGTGAGTGTGAGGACTTGATGGTCTGGGTTCTAGATCATCAAGCCTTCACCCGTGTGGCCTAGGACCTAAGACACCTAGAACCTCGATCATGAAAACATCATCCTCGTATATCGCCAGAGAAGAGTTGGTGGGAAGACGGCCACCCTCCCAGTGACCACGGACCACACTGGCGCTGACCGGTGCAAGTAACCACGGACCACACTGGCGCTGACCAGTGCAAGTGACCACGGACCACACTGGCGCTGACCAGTGCAAGTGACCACGGACCACACTGGCGCTGACCAGTGCAAGTGACCACGGACCACACTGGCGCTGACCGGTGTAAGTGACCACGGACCACACTGGCGCTGACCAGTGCAAGTGACCACGGACAACACTGGCGCTGACCAGTGCAAGTGACCACGGACCACACTGGCGCTGACCAGTGCAAGTGACCACGGACCACACTGGCGCTGACCAGTGCAAGTGACCACGGACCACACTGGCGCTGACCGGTGCAAGTGACCACGGACCACACTGGCGCTGACCGGTGCAAGTGACCACGGACCACACTGGCGCTGACCGGTGCAAGTGACCATGGACCACACTGGCGCTGACCAGTGCAAGTGACCACGGACCACACTGGCGCTGACCAGTGCAAGTGACCACGGACCACACTGGCGCTGACCAGTGCAAGTGACCACGGACCACACTGGCGCTGACCAGTGCAAGTGACCACGGACCACACTGGCGCTGACCAGTGCAAGTGACCACGGACACATGGTAAATTTCTAGGTAAAGCACCAGGTAAAGCGCCAGGTAAAGCACCAGTAAAGCACCAAGTAAAGCACCAGGTAAAGCACCAGGTAAAGCACCAGGTAAACCACTAGGTAAATCACCAGGAAAACCACTAAGTATATAAAGCTCCAGGTAAAGCACCAGGTAAACTACTAGGTAAAGCGCCAAGAAAACCACCATGTAAACCATCATGCAAACCACCAGGTAAGCCACAATGTAAAGCACCAGGTAAACCACCATGTAAAGCACCAGGTAATCCACTAGGTAAAGCGCTAGGTAATCCACTAGGTAAAGCGCCAGGTAAACCACTAGGAAAAACACATGATAAACCACTAGGTAATACACCAGGTAAACCACTAGGTAAAGCACCAGGTAAACCACTAGGTAAAGCACCAGGTAAATCACCAGTAAACCACTAGGTAAATCACCAGGTAAACCACTAGGTAAAGCACCAAGTAAAACACCAGTAAAGCACCAGGTAAAGCACCAGGTAAAGCAACAAGTAAAGCACCAAGTAAACCACTAAGTAAAGCACCAGGTAAAGCAACAAGTAAAGCACCAGGTAAACCACCAGGTAAAGCACCAGGTAAAACATCAAGTAAACCACCAGGAAAACCACCAGATAAAACACCAGGTAAAGTACAAGGTAAAGCACCAGGTATACCACCATGTAAAGCACCAGGTAATCCACTAGGTAAAGCGCCAGGTAAACCAGTAGGAAAAACAAATGGTAAACCACCAGGTAAACTATTTGGTAAAGCACCAGGTAACGCACCAAGTAAAGCCCCAGGTAATCTCCTAGGTAAAGCACCAAGTAAACCAATAGGTAAAGCTCCAGGTAAACCATTAAGTAAAACACCAGGTATACCACTAGGAAAAGCACGAGATAAACCACTAGGAAAAACACGAGATAAACCACCGGGTAAAGCACCAGGTAAACCATCTGATAAAGCACCAGGTAAACCACCAGATACAGAACCAGGTAAACCCTTTAGGTAAAACACCAAGTAAAGCACTAGGTAAACCACTAGGTAAACAACTGTTACGCCCCAGGTAAATCACCAGATAAACCACTAGGTAAAGCACCAGGTAAACCACTAGGTAAAAACCAGGTACAGCATCAGGTAAACCACTAGATAAAGCACCAGGTAAACAATTAGGTAAAGCGCCAGGTAAACCACAATGTAAATCCCCAGGTAAACCATCAGGTAAACACAAGGTAAACCAATAGTCAAAGCACTCGGTAAACCACTATGCAAAGTACCCGGTAAACCACTGGGTAAACCGCCAAGTAAAGCACCAGTCAAACAACTAGGTAAACCACTAGGTAAAACACCAGGTAAACCACTAGGTAAAGCATCAGGTAAACCACTATGTAGAGCATCAGGTAAGACGTCAGGGAAAGCAACAAGTAAACCAATAGGTAAAGCATCAGGTAAAGACCCAGGTAAACCCCTAGGTAGAGCACCTGGTAAACAATAGGTAAAGCACCGGGTAAACCATCTGGTAAAGCACCAGGCAATCCACTTTGTAAAGCACCAGGTAAACCACAAGGTAAAGTCCCATGTAAACCACCGGGTAAACCGTCAGGTAAAATACCAGGTAAACCATATGGTAAAGCACCAAATAAAGCACCAGGTAAACCCTTATGTAAAGCATAAGATAAAGCACCAGGTAAACCACTAGGTAAAGCACGAGGTAAACCACTAGGTAACACACCAGGTAAACCAATATGCACAACATCAGGTAAACTACTATGTAAATCACCAGGTAAACCAACGCGTAAAACACCAGGTAAACCAACAGGTAAAGCACCTGGTAAACCATCTGGTAAAGCACCAGGTAAACACTTAGATAAAGCACCATGTAAACCACTAGGTAAAGCACCAGGTAAACCACTAGGTAAAACATCGGGTAAACCACTAAGTAAAGCACCATTTAAAGCACCAGGTAAATCACTAGGTAAAGCACCAGGTAAACCACTAGGTAAAGCGCCAGGTAAACCACAAGGTAAAACACCAGGTAAACACATAGGTAAAGCACCAGATAAACACATAGGTAAAGCACCAGATAAACCACTAGGTAAAGCGCCAGGTAAACCACAAGGTAAAGCACCAGGTAAACACATAGGTAAAGCACCAGATAAACCACTAAGTAAAGCGCCAGGTAAACCACAAGGTAAAGCGCCAGGTAAACCACAAGGTAAAGCACCAGGTAAACACATAGGTAAGGCACCAGATAAACCACTAAGTAAAGCGCCAGGTAAACCACAAGGTAAAGCACCAGGTAAACACATAGGTAAAGCACCAGATAAACCACCAGATAAATCACCAGGTAAAACACAAGGTAAAACACCATGTTAAATGCCATTGTAAGCCCCATGTAAAATGACAGATAACACATTAGGTAAAACACCAGGTAAAACACCAGGTAAAGCACTAGGTAAACCACCAGGTAAACCATCTGGTAAAGCACCAGGTAAACCACCAGGTAAACGACTATATAAACCACCAAAAACACATGGTAAACCACCAGGTAAAGCACCAGATAAACCACTAGGTAAATCACCAGGTAAACCATCTGGTTAAGCACCATGTAAACCACTAATTAAAGCACCAGGTAAACCACCATGTAAAGCACCAGGTAAACCATCTGGTAAAGCACCAGGTAAACCACCATGTAAAGCACCAGGTAAACGACTATGTAAACCACCAAAACACATAGTAAACATCTATGTAAACCACCAGATAAACCAGTAGGTAAAGCACCAGGTAAACTGCTAGGTAAATCACCAGGTAAAACACCATGTAAAGCACCAGGTAAAACATGTAAAGCAACAGGTAGAGCACGATGACAAATTTAGCAGTCCCAGGGAGGACTGACTGGGCACCAGTCCTTAATGTTCGCCCCTAACCGGGTACCCAGCAGTATAATGGGTATCCGGTTATAAATAGCTCATGTTCCAAGGAAAACTAGTAAGAATACGTATAAGGCTTACGTAACTGTGGGCCCACATGAGTCAGAAGTCTGTTCCTCTACCCTCCTGTGGACAAAAAATATGAATCGCCTTAGAAAGAAAACGAAACTGATTAAGGAGGTGGTAACAGAGGCGGGAATGACGTCGGCAAGTCGGTCAAGGTCGAGGTCACTCCTGTGTGTCGAGGAACACCTCAAGTTGGGGTCTGAGGCGTAGAGGAGAGGTCAGCGGGCAGCGTCAGGAGCCAACAGGAGGACCACATCCATCACCTGTGTATCTTATGACCTAGAATCTAGGTTCTAGGTCATAGGATACTCAGGTGTGAGTGTGAGGACTTGATGGTCTGGGTTCTAGATCATCAAGCCTTCACCCGTGTGGCCTAGGACCTAAGACACCTAGAACCTCGATCATGAAAACATCATCCTCGTATATCGCCAGAGAAGAGTTGGTGGGAAGACGGCCACCCTCCCAGTGACCACGGACCACACTGGCGCTGACCGGTGCAAGTGACCACGGACCACAATGGCGCTGACCAGTGCAAGTGACCACGGACCACACTGGCGCTGACCAGTGCAAGTGACCACGGACCACACTGGCGCTGACCAGTGCAAGTGACCACGGACCACACTGGCGCTAACCAGTGCAAGTGACCACGGACCACACTGGCGCTGACCGGTGCAAGTGACCACGGACCACACTGGCGCTGACCAGTGCAAGTGACCACGGACCACACTGGCGCTGACCGGTGCAAGTGACCACGGACCACACTGGCGCTGACCAGTGCAAGTGACCACGGACCACACTGGCGCTGATCAGAGCAAGTGACCACGGACCACACTGGCGCTGACCAGTGCAAGTGATCACGCACCACACTGGCGCTGACCAGTGCAAGTGACCACGGACCACACTGGCGCTGACCAGTGCAAGTGATCACGCACCACACTGGCGCTGACCAGTGCAAGTGACCACGGACCACACTGGCGCTGACCAGTGCAAGTGACCACGGACCACACTGGCGCTGACCAGTGCAAGTGACCACGGACCACACTGGCGCTGACCAGTGCAAGTGACCACGGACCACACTGGCGCTGACCAGTGCAAGTGACCACGGACCACACTGGCGCTGACCAGTGCAAGTGACCACGGACCACACTGGCGCTGACCAGTGCAAGTGACCACGGACCACACTGGCGCTGACCGGTGCAAGTGACCACGGACCACACTGGGGCTGACCAGTGCAAGTCATGTTGGAAGAGAACCTGACGGGTGTACCCGAGGTAGAGGACTGCGGAGGCAGTAGCACGGCATGTCATCCCCGCTCTCTGACACGTGAATCAGACTGCCAACGTCACAAAGACTAAATATAAATAAGACGCGAAATAATACATAGAGAACCCAAAGAGAGACACATAGAGGAAGGAGAGGAGAGCGAGAGACAGCTACGTCAAATCACTATTGCTATGATAAGAACATTTATTTAAGAACTGAGAAAGACAAGAGTGAACCCAACAAAGCCGGGACTAAGGTTCACATTGAGTGTCTCTGTGCACTCTTTATTGCATTTCTCAGTATATAATTGATTTTTTTTTTTTTAGATATATATAAGAGTTGTTGCATTCTTGTACAGCCATTAGTACGCGTAGCGTTTCGGGCAAATATTAGAATCTTACTAAGCGTGATTTGACTTAATTATCTATCCATCTGTACACTCCTTCTATCCCTTATGTTCCTATTTATTTGTGTCTCTGTTTTCGTTTTCTATTTCTCACTTCACCGTCATTCCCTTTTGCGTTTACCTCTTCCCTCTTATGCTTACTTTGTTTACTTTTCCTGTCTTGTCGAGAGCCACCTGCGCTACCTAGTGCTCTACAGGTTAGTGTAAACTTGCCACCCATCACTACAACTATCCCACGACCTGTGGACGACGACCATCAATTACAAGTAGGAGAGAAGTGGGTGATGTAGATGCGAGGAGCGGGGCTAGGGAGGCCCCCCAAGCATCAGCAAGAGACCATGACGCAGCCGGGGCGGCCCGCCAACTTTTCCCAGAGTACACATTATCATCAGCCACCGTCTGTGGGGCGAGGGCGCCTCACTCTGGGGGCGCCTCACCCTGGGGATGCCTCACCCTGGGGATGCCTCACCCTGGGGATGCCTCACCCTGGGGATGCCTCACCCTGGGAGGCGCCTCACCCTGGAGAACAAAGGTGTACAATACAGCGCAAGGAAGTTATAGATATTGAACAAAAATATAAAAATATATATTTTCCATTCACTACATAATTTTCATAACTCAAAAGGATCATCCGGCGGTGCCCGGGTCTCTGTCCATTTCGCTCTCCCTTTCTCCCAGTTTCCCTCACTCTCTTCCTCACAATCAACGTCGATAACAGCCTTTTTTTTATTAATACATGAGGTATATCTGCATTAGTGCAGCTACCCTAGACTATATGAAGGGGAGTACAGTGTGTCAAAAAAGCTAACTAGGTGATGCTATAAAATCCCCATCACACAGGATGGTTAGTCATACTGAGGCATGTGATAGGCAGTCTGCACTGGCAGACTCCGGATGCATTATGAGGATATCATCAACACAAGAGTGAATAAGGCAGCAGTGGTAATAAAAGTCCCCATCTCGCAGGATGGTTAGTCATACAGAGCCATATGTTTAATAGCCTGCACTGGCAAATTTTGGGTACAATGTGAGGATATCTTCAAGAATACGAGAGGGAATAAAGTAATTGCAAAGCTCCAGGTACCTGATGCCAACTGGTCTGAAAGGTCTAATAACTGGGCATTCGGTGATGTAGTGTGGGAGATCATGCCGCAGTTCCTGCTCACAGAGTTTGCAACTGGAGTGCTCAGGATTGGGTGATCCGTCACCTGTAGCCACCTGCCACAGGTAACGGTAACCCAACCTGATCCTGGCAACAACTGTGTCGCACAGTCTGGTCGATGTTTTGTGCTGTCCATAGATATAGGTTTCAGATCTGAACAAATCATAGCTTTTTATACTAGTACTTTCGGGTCGTTGGGAGTCAGTAATTTCTTTCCTATCAGACCTGAGTGTTTGGACCAATACAGTTTTGACAGTAGAGATGGGGATACCTAGATCTAATTCAACTTCATCTTTGTTGCAAGCTGATTTGGCTGCAATGTCTGTCTCATTATGATGGGTTATATTTACGTGTGAAGGTATCCATACAAAGGAGATTCGAGACCCTTTACTCTGTACAGCAATTAGGTATTTATAATTTATAATTGGTAGTATAAGGTTATTGCTGTCAATCTTCCAGGAGAAGTTTTCGATTGCTTGAATTACAAAATATTATTCCTCCTCCAATGTTTTTCGATAACATCCGAAAAATCGGTTGTGAAAGACTCTATGGACAATCAACCCCACATTTCAGACATCATTGTAGTCATTGGTTATCGCAAGATGAGCCAGTCCTTCTTAAAGATGGGCCTGGGGTGTCACCCCCCTCCCCCGCCCCCATGACACTCACCATACAGGCACCATTCACGCTGGAAAGTTGGGTTAGTCTGACTGTAACTGTCTGGCCTCCACCCTCCAACACACACATTCTCTCTCATAGATGAAGGTAAACAAGGGGTAAACAAGCATTACCACGCTCCACCACCACCACCACCACCACCACCACCAGCAGGAGGAGGCCGCTGGTTCATTACACTTCAAAAACTTTTGATTTTATTTTTGATTGTATTCTCCTCGTACCTTGCCAGACCCCGTGAGGTATGTTTGTCTGCTCAGCACACCCTCCCACACATATGAAGCATGTCTGCTCAACACACCCTCCCACACATATGAAGCATGTCTGCTCAACACACCCTCCCACACACCTGAAGCATGTCTGTTCAACACACCCTCCCACACATCTGAAGCATGTCTGCTCTGCACACCCTCCCACACACCTGAAGCATGTCTGCTCTGCACACCCTCCCACACACCTGAAGCATGTCTGCTCAACACACCCTCCCACACATATGAAGCATGTCTGCTCAACACACCCTCCCACACACCTGAAGCATGTCTGTTCAACACACCCTCCCACACACCTGAAGCATGTCTGCTCTGCACACCCTCCCACACACCTGAAGCATGTCTGCTCTGCACACCCTCCCACACACCTGAAGCATGTCTGCTCAACACACCCTCCCACACACCTGAAGCATGTCTGCTCTGCACACCCTCCCACACACCTGAAGCATGTCTGCTCAACACACCCTCCCACACACCTGAAGCACGTCTGCTCAACTCACCCTCCCACACACCTGAAGCATGTCTGCTCAACACACCCTCCCACACACCTGAAGCACGTCTGCTCAACACACCCTCCCACACACCTGAAGCACGTCTGCTCAACACACCCTCCCACACACCTGAAGCATGTCTGCTCTGCACACCCTCCCACACACCTGAAGCACGTCTGCTCAACACACCCTCCCACACACCTGAAGCATGTCTGCTCTGCACACCCTCCCACCCACCTGAAGCACGTCTGCTCAACACACCCTCCCACACACCTGAAGCACGTCTGCTCAACACACCCTCCCACACACCTGAAGCATGTCTGCTCTGCACACCCTCCCACACACCTGAAGCATGTCTGCTCAACACACCCTCCCACACACCTGAAGCATGTCTGCTCTGCACACCCTCCCACACACCTGAAGCACGTCTGCTCAACACACCCTCCCACACACCTGAAGCACGTCTGCTCAACACACCCTCCCACACACCTGAAGCACGTCTGCTCATCACACCCTCCCACACACCTGAAGCATGTCTACCAACTTTATTCATTTAAATTCTGTTATTATTCATTTCCCCATTGGTGATGTAGCAAGCGGATCTCTCTCTCCTCCGCCAGTGTGTACAACTGTCCACGCTTCCTTGGCATTCTTAACCAAACATTTCTTGTACACGTCCCACCTGGTACTCTGGTAGTACCGTTGGCTTTGTTCTGGCCTTACAACCCAGAATTCTGGGTTCGAATCCCATGCTGGAGGGAAATGGAAGGGTGCGGTTTCCTGTTGCCTAATGGCCCTGTTCACCTGGCAGTAAATAGACACCCAGGAGTTAATCAGGTTCTTGTGGGATTATATCCTGGTGGTGGTGTGTGTGGAGGGGGGAGAGTTAGGAGTTCGTTCTTGGGAGATCCAGATTCAAGCCTAACGTGTGCACATACACTGGCTGCCTGTCCCCCGACACGGTGAATTGTTTGTCCATAGCCTCTTTCTTCAAGACAGCCATCAACTGCGTAATCATCTACCAATTTTTACTCATTTTATCTACGTTTATTCTTTCATATTCTAGACCCGGGAGAGATGAGCCCAGCCAAGAAGCCACATAGTCTAACACAGTACCAACATATGTAGTCAGCGACACTACATATGTTATCACTGCTCTCTGTTACACACATCTCCCAACACCCCACATACACTATTAACACCTTGAGTACTTGTGTATAACTTACCCTCGTACCCTGTGTATTCATGTGTATCCTCAGGTTTAACATACGTATTACCAATACAAAACTATCACTCCATAAATATTTAAATCTATGGAGATAGTAACATAGATAATTAAAGATAGACAACCAAACGCACTCTGTGTTAACCGAGAATATTTCCCTCTTACAAAAGTGCCTTTTCATTATAATAATTGTTTCCTTCACTGTAAGAAAATCGTATATTCTTACTGAGTGTCGTGCATTTGAGTGCTGGTATTAAACACCTCTGGCACTATAGACGAGGTGGTCCCCATCTTTTGGGACCTCTGGCACTATAGACGAGGTGGTCCATATCTCTTGGGACCTCTGGTACTATAGACGAGGTGGTCCCCATCTCTTGGAACCTCTGGCATTATAGACGAGGTGGTCCACATCTCTTGGGACCTCTGGTACTATAGACGAGGTGGTCCCCATCTCTTGGGACCTCTGGTACTATAGACGAGGTGATCCCCATCTCCTGGAACCTCTGGTACTATAGACGAGGTGGTCCCCATCTCTTGGAACCTCTGGCATTATAGACGAGGTGGTCCCCATCTCTTGGGACCTCTGGTACTATAGACGAGGTGGTCCCCATCTCTTGGGACCTCTGGCACTATAGACGAGGTGGTCCCCATCTCTTGGGACCTCTGGTACTATAGACGAGGTGGTCCCCATCTCTTGGAACCTCTGGCACTATAGACGAGGTGATCCCCATCTCCTGGAACCTCTGGCACTATAGGCGAGGTGGTCCCCATCTCCTGGAACCTCTGGTACTATAGACGAGGTGGTCCCCATCTCCTGGAACCTCTGGTACTGCAGCAGACTGTGGCAGAGGATATGACGCAATAATTACACATGGTGTTGACATGTCCGTTTAGGGAGTGACGTAAGCTTACTCTATACTAGTGAGTTTCCCCAGTGCTCATGTCCGGAGAAGGTTGTGTTTGAAGGGGTGAAGGCTGGCTTGAGAGTGAGTGTGTGTGAAGCTGCTGGATGGCGCACTCCGGTCCGGGTTGTAGACACGGACCTCTTGCACGAATTTAGGGTCCAGTTGGCTCGGAACATTCCGGTGAGGGTGAAAGTGGTAGGGTTAGTTTACCGTTTCTTAGTATGCATCTACGCAATAAACACACGCGCGAGCGCGCACACACACATACACACGCGCGCACTCACTTATTCACTCGCTTACTCACTCACTCACCTTTTCTCGACTTCAAGTTGGTCATACAAGTAAAATATATTGTGAAAACTTGTCAATCAGGAATAAGAAACGGAAATCCGCCTGGCAGTCTTCAACACGACCTGCGATGGCCACACTGGCCGCACCCCTGCCCGTCCAGGCTTGTGGTGAGTGTGTGACCACAACTGTTCCCATACAGTGGATGGCCACAACTGTTCCCATACAGTGAGTGGCCACAACTGTTCCCATACAGTGGATGGCCACAACTGTTCCCAAACAATGAGTGGCCACAACTGTTCCCATACAGTGGGTGACCAAAACTGTTCCCTTACAGTGGGTGGCCAACACTCCCCATACAGTGGTTGGCCACAAAGGTTCCCATACAGTGGGTGGCCACAACTGTTCCATACAGTGGGTGGCCAGAACTGTTCCCATACAGTGGATGGCCACAACTGTTCCCATACAGTGGGTGGCCACAACTGTTCCCATACAGTGAGTGGCCACAACTGTTCCCATACAGTGAGTGGCCACAACTGTTCCCATACAGTGGATGGCCACAACTGTTCCCATACAGTGAGTGGCCACAACTGTTCCCTTACAGTGGGTGGCCAAAACTGTTCCCTTACAGTGGGTGGCCACAACTGTTCCCATACAGTGGGTGGCCACAACTGTTCCCATACAGTGGGTGGCCAAAACTGTTCCCATACAGTGGGTGGCCACAACTGTTCCCATACAGTGAGTGGCCACAACTGTTCCCATACAGTGAGTGGCCACAACTGTTCCCATACAGTGAGTGGCCACAACTGTTCCCATACAGTGAGTGGCCACAACTGTTCCCATACAGTGGGTGGCCACAACTGTTCCCATACAGTGGATGGCAACAACTGTTCCCATACAGTGGATGGCCACAACTGTTCCCATACAGTGGATGGCAACAACTGTTCCCATACAGTGGATGGCCACAACTGTTCCCATACAGTGGATGGCCACAACTGTTCCAATACAGTGGGTGGCCACAACTGTTCCCATACAGTGAGTGGCCACAACTGTTCCCATACAGTGAGTGGCCACAACTGTTCCCATACAGTGGGTGGCCACAACTGTTCCCATACAGTGAGTGGCCACAACTGTTCCCATACAGTGGGTGGCCAACACTTCCATTACAGTGGTTGGCCACAAACGTTCCCATACAGTGGGTGGCCACAACTGTTCCAATACAGTGGGTGGCCACAACTGTTCCCATACAGTGGATGGCCACAACTGTTCCCATACAGTGGGTGGCCACAACTATTCCCATACAGTGAGTGGCCACAACTGTTCCCATACAGTGAGTGGCCACTACTGTTCCCATACAGTGAGTGGCCACAACTGTTCCCATACAGTGGATGGCCACAACTGTTCCCATACAGTGGGTGGCCACAACTGTTCCCATACAGTGAGTGGCCACAACTGTTCCCATACAGTGGGTGGCCACAACTGTTCCCATACAGTGGGTGGCCACAACTGTTCCCATACAGTGAGTGGCCACAACTGTTCCCATACAGTGGGTGGCCACAACTGTTCCCATACAGTGGATGGCCACAACTGTTCCCATACAGTGGATGGCCACAACTGTTCCCATACAGTGGATGGCCACAACTGTTCCCATACAGTGGGTGGCCAAAACTGTTGCCATACAGTGGGTGGCCAACACTTCCCATACAGTGGGTGGCCACAAAGGTTCCCATACAGTGGGTGGCCACAACTGTTCCAATACAGTGGGTGGCCACAACTGTTATAATACAGTGAGTGGCCAAAAATGTTCCCATACAGTGGGTGACCACAACTGTTCCAATACAGTGGGTGGCCACAACTGTTCCAATACAGTGAGTGGCCACAACTGTTCCAATACAGTGAGTGGCCACAACTGTTCCCATTCAGTGAGTGGCCACAAATGTTCAAATACAGTGGGTGGCCAGAACGGTTTACATACAGTGAGTGGCCACAACTGTTCCCATACAGTGGGTGGCCACAACTGTTCATATACAGTGAGAGGCCACAACTGATCCCATTCAGTGACGTGTGGCCACAACTGTTCCCATGTGACGTGTGGCCAAAACTGTTCCCATATGGCGTGTGGCCACAACTGTTCCCATGTGACGTGTGGCCACAACTGTTCCCATGTGACGTGTGGCCACAACTGTTCCCCTATGGCGTGTGGTCACAACTGTTCCCAAGTGCGTGTGGCCACATCTGTTCCCATGTGGCGTGTGGCCACAACTCTTCCCATATGGCGTGTGGCCACAACTGTTCCCATACGGAGTGTGGCCACAACTGTTCCCATATGGAGTGTGGCCACAATTGTTCCCATATTGCGTGTGGCCACAACTGTTCCAATATGGCGTGTAGCCACAACTGTTCTCATGTGGAGTGTGGCCACAACTGTTCCCATATGGAGTGTGACCACAATTGTTCCCATATAGCCTGTGGCCCCAACTGTTCCCTTATTCCGTGTGGCCACAACTGTTCCCATGTGGCGTGTGGCCACAATAGTTCCCATATGGTGTGTGGCCACAACTGTTCCCACACGGAGTGTGGCCACAATTGTTCAAATATTGTGTGACTACAACTGTTCCCATATGGCGTGTGGCCACAACTGTTCCCATATGGAGTGTGGCCACAACTGTTGCCATACAGTGGATGGCCACAACTGTTCCCATACAATGAGTGGCCACTACTGTTGCCATACAGTGGGTGGCCACAACTATTCCCATACAGTGGGTAGCCACAACTGTTCCCCATACAGTGGGTGGCCACAACTGTTCCCATAGAGTGGGTGGCCACATCTGTTCCCATTGAGTGGGTGGCCACAACTGTTCCCATAGAGTGGGTGGCCACTTGTCATACAGTGGGTGGCCACAACTGTTCCCATACAGTAGGTGGCCACAACTGTACCCACAGAGTGGGTGGCCACAACTGTTGGCATACAGTGAGTGGCCACAACTGTTCCCATACAGTGGGTGGCCACAACTGTTCCCAAACAGTGAGTGGCCACAAATGTTCCCATACAGTGGATGGCCACAACTGTTCCCATAGAGTGGGTGGCCAAAACTCTTGCCATACAGTGGGTGGCCACAACTGTTTCCATACAGTAGGTGGCCACAACTGTTCCCACAGAGTGGGTGGCCACAACTGCTGCCATACAGTGAGTGGCCAAAACTGCTCCAATACAGTGAGTGGCCACAACTGTTCCAATACAGTGGGTGGCCACAACTGTTCCAATACAGTGAGTGGCCACAACTGTTCCCATACAGTGAATGGCCACAACTGTTCCCATACAGTGAGTGGCCAAAACTGTTCCCATACAGTGGATGGCCACAACTGTTCCCATACAGTGGAAGGCCACAACTGTTCCCTTATAGTGGGTGGCCACAACTGTTCCAATACAGTGAGTGGTCACAACTGTTCCAATACAGTGAGTGGCCACAACTGTTCCCATACAGTGGATGGCCACAACTGTTCCCATAGAGTGGATGGCCACAACTGTTCCCATACAGTGAGTGGCCACAACTGTTCCCATTAAGTGGATGGCCACAACTGTTCCCATACAGTGGAAGGCCACAACTGTTCCCTTATAGTGGGTGGCCACAACTGTTCCAATACAGTTAGTGGCCACAACTGTTCCCATACAGTGAGTGGCCACAACTGTTCCCATAGAGTAGGTGGCCAAAACTGTTGCCATACAGTGGGTGGCCAACACTTCCCATACAATGGGTGGCCACAAAGATTCCCATACAGTGGGTGGCCACAACTGTTCCAATACAGTGGGTGGCCACAACTGTTCCAATACAGTGAGTGGCCACAAATGTTCCCATACAGTGGGTGGCCACAACTGTTCCAATACAGTGGGTGGCCACAACTGTTTCAATACAGTGGGTGGCCAAAACTGTTCCCATATAGTGGGTGGCCACAACTGTTCCCATACAGTGAGTGGCCACAACTGTTCCAATACAGTGGGTGGCCAAAACTGTTCCCATATAGTGGGTGGCCACAACTGTTCCCATACAGTGAGTGGCCACAACTGTTCCCATTCAGTGACGTGTGGCCACAACTGTTCCTATACAGTGAGTGGCCACAACTGTTCCCATTCAGAGACGTGTGGCCAGAACTGTTCCCATGTGACGTGTGGCCACAACTGTTCCCATATGGCGTGTGGCCACAACTGTTCCCATGTGACGTGTGGCCACAACTGTTCCCATGTGACGTGTGGCCACAACTGTTCCAATGTGACGTGTGGTCACAACTGTTCCCATGTGCGTGTGGCCACATCTGTTCCCATATGGCGTGTGGCCACAACTGTTCCCATATGGCGTGTGGCAACAACTGTTCCCATATGGAGTGTGGCCACAATTATTCCCATATGGAGTGTGGCCACAACTGTTCCCATGTGGCGTGTGGCCACAACTCTTCCCATATAGCGTGTGGCCACAACTGATCCTATATGGAGTGTGGCCACAAATGTTCCCATATGGCGTGTGGCCACAACTGTTCCCACACGGAGTGTGGCCACAATTGTTCAAAAATTGTGTGGCCACAACTGTTCCCATATGGCGTGTGGCCACAACTGTTCCCATATGGAGTGTGGCCACAACTGTTGCCATACAGTGGGTGGTAACAACTGTTCCCATACAGTGAGTGGCCACAACTGTTGCCATACAGTGGGTGGCCACAACTATTCCCATACATTGGGTGGCCATAACTGTTCCCATAGAGTGGGTGGCCACAACTGTTCCCATAGAGTGGGTGGCCAAAACTTTTGCCATACAGTGGGTGGCCACAACTGTTCCCATACAGTATGTGGCCACAACTGTTCCCACAGAGTGGGTGGCCACAACTGTTTCCAAACCGTGAGTCGCCACAAATGTTCCCATACAGTGAGTGGCCACAACTGTTCCCACAGAGTGGGTGGCCACAACTGTTCCCAAACCGTCAGTGGACACAAATGTTCCCATACAGTGGATGGCCACAACTGTTCCCATACAGTGGGTGTCCACAACTGTTGACATACATTGGGTGGCCACAACTGTTCCCACAGAGTAGGTGGCCACAACTGTTGACATACAGTGAGTGGCCACAACTGTTCCCATACAGTGAGTGGCCACAACTGTTCCCATACAGTGAGTGGCCACAACTGTTCCCTTACAGTGAGTGGCCACAACTGTTTCCATATAATGTGTGGCCACAACTCTTCCCATATGGCGTGTGGCCACTACTGTTCCCATATTGCATGTGGCCACAACTGTTCCCAGATGACGTGTGGCCACAACTGTTCCAATACTGCGTGTGACCACAACTGTTCCTATATGGAGTATGGCCACAACAGTTCCAATACTGCGTGTGGCCACAACTGTTCCCATACTGCGTGTGGCCACAACTGTTCCCATATGACGTGTGGCCACAACTATTCCAATACTGCGTGTGGCCACAACTGTTCCCATATGACGTGTGGCCACTACTGTTGCCATACAGTGGGTGGCCACAACTATTCCCATACAGTGGGTAGCCACAACTGTTCCCCATACAGTGGGTGGCCACAACTGTTCCCATAGAGTGGGTGGCCACATCTGTTCCCATTGAGTGGGTGGCCACAACTGTTCCCATAGAGTGGGTGGCCACTTGTCATACAGTGGGTGGCCACAACTGTTCCCATACAGTAGGTGGCCACAACTGTACCCACAGAGTGGGTGGCCACAACTGTTGGCATACAGTGAGTGGCCACAACTGTTCCCATACAGTGGGTGGCCACAACTGTTCCCAAACAGTGAGTGGCCACAAATGTTCCCATACAGTGGATGGCCACAACTGTTCCCATAGAGTGGGTGGCCAAAACTCTTGCCAAACAGTGGGTGGCCACAACTGTTTCCATACAGTAGGTGGCCACAACTGTTCCCACAGAGTGGGTGGCCACAACTGCTGCCATACAGTGAGTGGCCAAAACTGCTCCAATACAGTGAGTGGCCACAACTGTTCCAATACAGTGGGTGGCCACAACTGTTCCAATACAGTGAGTGGCCACAAATGTTCCCATACAGTGGGTGGCCACAACTGTTCCAATACAGTGGGTGGCCACAACTGTTTCAATACAGTGGGTGGCCAAAACTGTTCCCATATAGTGGGTGGCCACAACTGTTCCCATACAGTGAGTGGCCACAACTGTTCCAATACAGTGGGTGGCCAAAACTGTTCCCATATAGTGGGTGGCCACAACTGTTCCCATACAGTGAGTGGCCACAACTGTTCCCATTCAGTGACGTGTGGCCACAACTGTTCCTATACAGTGAGTGGCCACAACTGTTCCCATTCAGTGACGTGTGGCCAGAACTGTTCCCATGTGACGTGTGGCCACAACTGTTCCCATATGGCGTGTGGCCACAACTGTTCCCATGTGACGTGTGGCCACAACTGTTCCCATGTGACGTGTGGCCACAACTGTTCCCATGTGCGTGTGGCCACATCTGTTCCCATATGGCGTGTGGTCACAACTGTTCCCATATGGCGTGTGGCAACAACTGTTCCCATATGGAGTGTGGCCACAATTATTCCCATATGGAGTGTGGCCACAACTGTTCCCATGTGGCGTGTGGCCACAACTCTTCCCATATAGCGTGTGGCCACAACTGATCCTATATGGAGTGTGGCCACAAATGTTCCCATATGGCGTGTGGCCACAACTGTTCCCACACGGAGTGTGGCCACAATTGTTCAAAAATTGTGTGGCCACAACTGTTCCCATATGGCGTGTGGCCACAACTGTTCCCATATGGAGTGTGGCCACAACTGTTGCCATACAGTGGGTGGTAACAACTGTTCCCATACAGTGAGTGGCCACAACTGTTGCCATACAGTGGGTGGCCACAACTATTCCCATACAGTGGGTGGCCATAACTGTTCCCATAGAGTGGGTGGCCACAACTGTTCCCATAGAGTGGGTGGCCAAAACTCTTGCCATACAGTGGGTGGCCACAACTGTTCCCATACAGTATGTGGCCACAACTGTTCCCACAGAGTGGGTGGCCACAACTGTTCCCAAACCGTGAGTCGCCACAAATGTTCCCATACAGTGAGTGGCCACAACTGTTCCCACAGAGTGGGTGGCCACAACTGTTCCCAAACCGTGAGTGGCCACAAATGTTCCCATACAGTGGATGGCCACAAGTGTTCCCATACAGTGGGTGTCCACAACTGTTGACATACAGTGGGTGGCCTCAACTGTTCCCACAGAGTAGGTGGCCACAACTGTTGACATACAGTGAGTGGCCACAACTGTTCCCATACAGTGAGTGGCCACAACTGTTCCCATACAGTGAGTGGCCACAACTGTTCCCTTACAGTGAGTGGCCACAACTGTTTCCATATAATGTGTGGCCACAACTCTTCCCATATGGCGTGTGGCCACTACTGTTCCCATATTGCATGTGGCCACAACTGTTCCCAGATGACGTGTGGCCACAACTGTTCCAATACTGCGTGTGACCACAACTGTTCCTATATGGAGTATGGCCACAACTGTTCCAATACTGCGTGTGGCCACAACTGTTCCCATACTGCGTGTGGCCACAACTGTTCCCATATGACGTGTGGCAACAACTATTCCAATACTGCGTGTGGCCACAACTGTTCCCATATGACGTGTGGCCACTACTGTTGCCATACAGTGGGTGGCCACAACTATTCCCATACAGTGGGTAGCCACAACTGTTCCCCATACAGTGGGTGGCCACAACTGTTCCCATAGAGTGGGTGGCCACATCTGTTCCCATTGAGTGGGTGGCCACAACTGTTCCCATAGAGTGGGTGGCCACTTGTCATACAGTGGGTGGCCACAACTGTTCCCATACAGTAGGTGGCCACAACTGTACCCACAGAGTGGGTGGCCACAACTGTTGGCATACAGTGAGTGCCCACAACTGTTCCCATACAGTGGGTGGCCACAACTGTTCCCAAACAGTGAGTGGCCACAAATGTTCCCATACAGTGGATGGCCACAACTGTTCCCATAGAGTGGGTGGCCAAAACTCTTGCCATACAGTGGGTGGCCACAACTGTTTCCATACAGTAGGTGGCCACAACTGTTCCCACAGAGTGGGTGGCCACAACTGCTGCCATACAGTGAGTGGCCAAAACTGCTCCAATACAGTGAGTGGCCACAACTGTTCCAATACAGTGGGTGGCCACAACTGTTCCAATACAGTGAGTGGCCACAACTGTTCCCATACAGTGAATGGCCACAACTGTTCCCATACAGTGAGTGGCCAAAACTGTTCCCATACAGTGGATGGCCACAACTGTTCCCATACAGTGGATGGCCACAACTGTTCCCTTATAGTGGGTGGCCACAACTGTTCCAATACAGTGAGTGGTCACAACTGTTCCAATACAGTGAGTGGCCACAACTGTTCCCATACAGTGGATGGCCACAACTGTTCCCATAGAGTGGATGGCCACAACTGTTCCCATACAGTGAGTGGCCACAACTGTTCCCATTAAGTGGATGGCCACAACTGTTCCGATACAGTGGAAGGCCACAACTGTTCCCTTATAGTGGGTGGCCACAACTGTTCCAATACAGTGAGTGGCCACAACTGTTCCCATACAGTGAGTGGCCACAACTGTTCCCATAGAGTAGGTGGCCAAAACTGTTGCCATACAGTGGGTGGCCAACACTTCCCATACAATGGGTGGCCACAAAGATTCCCATACAGTGGGTGGCCACAACTGTTCCAATACAGTGGGTGGCCACAACTGTTCCAATACAGTGAGTGGCCACAAATGTTCCCATACAGTGGGTGGCCACAACTGTTCCAATACAGTGGGTGGCCACAACTGTTTCAATACAGTGGGTGGCCAAAACTGTTCCCATATAGTGGGTGGCCACAACTGTTCCCATACAGTGAGTGGCCACAACTGTTCCAATACAGTGGGTGGCCAAAACTGTTCCCATATAGTGGGTGGCCACAACTGTTCCCATACAGTGAGTGGCCACAACTGTTCCCATTCAGTGACATGTGGCCACAACTGTTCCTATACAGTGAGTGGCCACAACTGTTCCCATTCAGTGACGTGTGGCCACAACTGTTCCCATGTGACGTGTGGCCACAACTGTTCCCATATGGCGTGTGGCCACAACTGTTCCCATGTGACGTGTGGCCACAACTGTTCCCATGTAACGTGTGGCCACAACTGTTCCAATGTGACGTGTGGTCACAACTGTTCCCATGTGCGTGTGGCCACATCTGTTCCCATATGGCGTGTGGTTACAACTGTTCCCATATGGCGTGTGGCAACAACTGTTCCCATATGGAGTGTGGCCACAATTATTCCCATATGGAGTGTGGCCACAACTGTTCCCATGTGGCGTGTGGCCACAACTCTTCCCATATAGCGTGTGGCCACAACTGATCCTATATGGAGTGTGGCCACAAATGTTCCCATATGGCGTGTGGCCACAACTGTTCCCACACGGAGTGTGGCCACAATTGTTCAAAAATTGTGTGGCCACAACTGTTCCCATATGGCGTGTGGCCACAACTGTTCCCATATGGAGTGTGGCCACAACTGTTGCCATACAGTGGGTGGTAACAACTGTTCCCATACAGTGAGTGGCCACAACTGTTGCCATACAGTGGGTGGCCACAACTATTCCCATACAGTGGGTGGCCATAACTGTTCCCATAGAGTGGGTGGCCACAACTGTTCCCATAGAGTGGGTGGCCACAACTGTTCCCAAACCGTGAGTGGCCACAAATGTTCCCATACAGTGAGTGGCCACAACTGTTCCCACAGAGTGGGTGGCCACAACTGTTCCCAAACCGTGAGTGGCCACAAATGTTCCCATACAGTGGATGGCCACAACTGTTCCCATACAGTGGGTGTCCACAACTGTTGACATACAGTGGGTGGCCACAACTGTTCCCACAGAGTAGGTGGCCACAACTGTTGACATACAGTGAGTGGCCACAACTGTTCCCATACAGTGAGTGGCCACAACTGTTCCCATACAGTGAGTGGCCACAACTGTTCCCTTACAGTGAGTGGCCACAACTGTTTCCATATAATATGTGGCCACAACTCTTCCCATATGGCGTGTGGCCACTACTGTTCCCATATTGCATGTGGCCACAACTGTTCCCAGATGACGTGTGGCCACAACTGTTCCAATACTGCGTGTGACCACAACTGTTCCTATATGGAGTATGGCCACAACTGTTCCAATACTGCGTGTGGCCACAACTGTTCCCATACTGCGTGTGGCCACAACTGTTCCCATATGACGTGTGGCCACAACTATTCCAATACTGCGTGTGGCCACAACTGTTCCCATATGACGTGTGGCCACAACTGTTCCAATACTGCGTGTGGCCACAACTGTTCCCATATGGAGTGTGGCCACAACTGTTCCTATACTGCGTGTGGCCACAACTCTTCCCATATGGCGTGTGGCCACAACTCTTCCCATACCGCGTTCGGCCACAACTGTTCCCATACTGCGTGTGGCCACAGCTCTTCCCATATAGCGTGTGGCCACAACTCATCCCATATTGCATGTGGCCACAACTGTTTCCATACAGTAGATGGCCACAACTGTTGTCATACAGTGAGTGGCCACAGCTGTTCCATACAGTGAGTGGCCACACCTGTTTGCATACAGTGGGTGGCCACAACTGTTCCCATACAGTGAGTGGCCACAACTGTTCCCATACAGTGAGTGGCCACAACTGTTCCCATACAGTGAGTGGCCACAACTGCTCCCATACAGTGAGTGGCCACAACTGCTCCCATACAGTAGGTGGCCACAATGTTCCCATACTGTGGGTTGTAACAATTGATCCCATACAGTGGATGGCCACAACGGTTCCCATACAGTGGATGGCCACAACTGTTCCTATACAGTGTATGGCCACAACTGTTCCCATACAGTGTATGGCCACAACTGTTCACATACAGTGGGTGGCCACAACTGTTCCCATACAGTGAGTGTCCACAACAGTTCCCATACAGTGAGTGGCCACAACTGTTACCATACAGTAAGTGGCCACAACTGTTCTTATATAGTAAGTGGCCACAACTGTTCCCATACAGTGGGTGGCCACAACTGTTGCCATACAGTGAGTGGCCAAAACTGCTCCAATACAGTGAGTGGCCACAACTATTCCAATATAGTGGGTGGCCACAACTGTTCCAATACAGTGAGTGGCCACAACTGTTCCCATACAGTGAATGGCCACAACTGTTCCCATACAGTGAGTGGCCAAAACTGTTCCCATACAGTGGATGGCCACAACTGTTCCCTTAAAGTGAGTGGCCACAACTGTTCCAATACAGTGAGTGGCCACAACTGTTCCAATACAGTGAGTGGCCACAACTGTTCCCATACAGTGGATGGCCATAACTGTTCCCATGGAGTGGATGGCCACAACTGTTCCCATACAGTGAGTGGCCACAACTGTTCCCATAGAGTGGATGGCCACAACTGTTCCCATTCAGTGGAAGGCCACAACTCTTCCCTTATAGTGGGTGGCCACAACTGTTCCAATACTGTGAGTGGCCACAACTGTTCCCATACAGTGAGTGGCCACAACTGTTCCCATAGAGTAGGTGGCCAAAACTGTTGCCATACAGTGGGTGGCCAACACTTCCCATACAATGGGTGGCCACAAAGATTCCCATACAGTGGGTGGCCACAACTGTTCCAATACAGTGGGTGGCCACAACTGTTCCAATACAGTGAGTGGCCACAAATGTTCCCATACAGTGGGTGGCCACAACTGTTCCAATACAGTGGGTGGCCACAACTGTTTCAATACAGTGGGTGGCCAAAACTGTTCCCATATAGTGGGTGGCCACAACTGTTCCCATACAGTGAGTGGCCACAACTGTTCCAATACAGTGGGTGGCCAAAACTGTTCCCATATAGTGGGTGGCCACAACTGTTCCCATACAGTGAGTGGCCACAACTGTTCCCATTCAGTGACGTGTGGCCACAACTGTTCCTATACAGTGAGTGGCCACAACTGTTCCCATTCAGTGACGTGTGGCCACAACTGTTCCCATGTGACGTGTGGCCACAACTGTTCCCATATGGCGTGTGGCCACAACTGTTCCCATGTGACGTGTGGCCACAACTGTTCCCATGTAACGTGTGGCCACAACTGTTCCAATGTGACGTGTGGTCACAACTGTTCCCATGTGCGTGTGGCCACATCTGTTCCCATATGGCGTGTGGCCACAACTGTTCCCATATGGCGTGTGGCAACAACTGTTCCCATATGGAGTGTGGCCACAATTATTCCCATATGGAGTGTGGCCACAACTGTTCCCATGTGGCGTGTGGCCACAACTCTTCCCATATAGCGTGTGGCCACAACTGATCCTATATGGAGTGTGGCCACAAATGTTCCCATATGGCGTGTGGCCACAACTGTTCCCACACGGAGTGTGGCCACAATTGTTCAAAAATTGTGTGGCCACAACTGTTCCCATATGGCGTGTGGCCACAACTGTTCCCATATGGAGTGTGGCCACAACTGTTGCCATACAGTGGGTGGTAACAACTGTTCCCATACAGTGAGTGGCCACAACTGTTGCCATACAGTGGGTGGCCACAACTATTCCCATACAGTGGGTGGCCATAACTGTTCCCATAGAGTGGGTGGCCACAACTGTTCCCATAGAGTGGGTGGCCACAACTGTTCCCAAACCGTGAGTGGCCACAAATGTTCCCATACAGTGAGTGGCCACAACTGTTCCCACAGAGTGGGTGGCCACAACTGTTCCCAAACCGTGAGTGGCCACAAATGTTCCCATACAGTGGATGGCCACAACTGTTCCCATACAGTGGGTGTCCACAACTGTTGACATACAGTGGGTGGCCACAACTGTTCCCACAGAGTAGGTGGCCACAACTGTTGACATACAGTGAGTGGCCACAACTGTTCCCATACAGTGAGTGGCCACAACTGTTCCCATACAGTGAGTGGCCACAACTGTTCCCTTACAGTGAGTGGCCACAACTGTTTCCATATAATGTGTGGCCACAACTCTTCCCATATGGCGTGTGGCCACTACTGTTCCCATATTGCATGTGGCCACAACTGTTCCCAGATGACGTGTGGCCACAACTGTTCCAATACTGCGTGTGACCACAACTGTTCCTATATGGAGTATGGCCACAACTGTTCCAATACTGCGTGTGGCCACAACTGTTCCCATACTGCGTGTGGCCACAACTGTTCCCATATGACGTGTGGCCACAACTATTCCAATACTGCGTGTGGCCACAACTGTTCCCATATGACGTGTGGCCACAACTGTTCCAATACTGCGTGTGGCCACAACTGTTCCCATATGGAGTGTGGCCACAACTGTTCCTATACTGCGTGTGGCCACAACTCTTCCCATATGGCGTGTGGCCACAACTCTTCCCATACCGCGTTCGGCCACAACTGTTCCCATACTGCGTGTGGCCACAGCTCTTCCCATATAGCGTGTGGCCACAACTCATCCCATATTGCATGTGGCCACAACTGTTTCCATACAGTAGATGGCCACAACTGTTGTCATACAGTGAGTGGCCACAGCTGTTCCATACAGTGAGTGGCCACACCTGTTTGCATACAGTGGGTGGCCACAACTGTTCCCATACAGTGAGTGGCCACAACTGTTCCCATACAGTGAGTGGCCACAACTGTTCCCATACAGTGAGTGGCCACAACTGCTCCCATACAGTGAGTGGCCACAACTGCTCCCATACAGTAGGTGGCCACAATGTTCCCATACTGTGGGTTGTAACAATTGATCCCATACAGTGGATGGCCACAACGGTTCCCATACAGTGGATGGCCACAACTGTTCCTATACAGTGTATGGCCACAACTGTTCCCATACAGTGTATGGCCACAACTGTTCACATACAGTGGGTGGCCACAACTGTTCCCATACAGTGAGTGTCCACAACAGTTCCCATACAGTGAGTGGCCACAACTGTTCCCATACAGTAAGTGGCCACAACTGTTCTTATATAGTAAGTGGCCACAACTGTTCCCATACAGTGGGTGGCCACAACTGTTGCCATACAGTGAGTGGCCAAAACTGCTCCAATACAGTGAGTGGCCACAACTATTCCAATATAGTGGGTGGCCACAACTGTTCCAATACAGTGAGTGGCCACAACTGTTCCCATACAGTGAATGGCCACAACTGTTCCCATACAGTGAGTGGCCAAAACTGT
>NC_091212.1:33795459-33823834 GCF_040958095.1 Procambarus clarkii
CTACATAGCAGGCACCATAACAATGGGAGGACCAAGAATAGTAGTAGCAGTAATATACAACCCTCCACCAAATGACAGGAGACCCAGTCAAGAGTATGAAAACAACAACAAGGCAGTTAACACTATAATTGAGAGGGCAGCCTCTGCTGCCTGTAGAAATAGATCCCACCTGCTCATCATGGGCGACTTCAATCACGGAAAGATTGACTGGGAGAACAAGGAACCGCATGGAGGCGAGGATACGTGGAGAGCCAAACTATTGGAGGTGGTGACAAGCAACTTTTTAACGCAGCATGTCGGAGAACCCACAAGGATGAGAGGCAATGACGAACCAGCGAGACTCGACCTAGTCTTCACTCTGAACGACTCCGACATAAGAGAAATCGGTTTTGAGGACCCAGTAGGAATGAGCGACCACAGTGTACTGGTGTTTGAGTACTTGATTGAAGAAGGGTTATTGAACTCGAGGAGGGATACCGAAACCAAAAGGTTAGCATACCGAAAGGGAAACTATGAGGGGATAAGAAAACTCCTAACAGATATAGCATGGGAAACAGAGCTCAGGGGAAAGACGGCCCAAGATATGATGGATTACATCACGCAGAAGTGCAAGGACGCAGCAAACAAGTTTGTCCCAGTCCAAAAGGAAAACAGAGAAATGAAGATGAGAAACCCATGGTTTAATCAAAGATGTAGGCTAGCTAAGCAGCAAAGTAAAAGGGCATGGAGAAACTATAGGAATAACAGGACACTGGAGAGCAGAGAAAGATACCAGAATGCCAGGAATGAATATGTCAGGATGAGAAGAGAGGCAGAAAGACAATACGAAAATGACATCGCAAGCAAGGCAAAGACTCAGCCTAAATTGTTGCATAGCCACATTAGGAGAAAAACAACAGTAAAGGAACAGGTTATGAGATTAAGGATAGGGGCGGAAGGATTCACTACAAATGACAAGGAAGTGTGTGAGGAATTGAATAAGAAATTCCAGGAGGTCTTCACCTTAGAACAAGGAGAAATTCCAGAGGTAAGTGAGGGAATAGCTAACCAGGAACCACTGGAAGAGTTTGAGATTACCAGTGGGGAAGTAAGGAAGTGTTTACTAGAGTTGGACGTGACGAAGGCTATAGGCCCAGATGGAATCTCCCCTTGGGTTCTAAAGGAAGGAGCAAGAGAACTGAGCCTACCACTCTCCATAGTGTATAACAAATCACTGGCAACAGGGGAACTGCCAGATACTTGGAAAGCAGCTAACGTAGTCCCGATATACAAGAAAGGGGATAGACAGGAGGCATTGAACTACAGGCCAGTGTCCCTAACCTGCATACCATGCAAGCTGATGGAGAAGATTGTGCGAAAAAAACTAGTGGAGCATCTGGAGCGAAGGAACTTTGTAACACAGCATCAACATGGGTTCAGGGATGGCAGGTCCTGCCTCACAGGGTTACATGAATTCTACGACCAGGCAACAAAAATAAGGCAAGAAAGAGAAGGGTGGGCAGACTGCATATTTTTGGATTGTCAGAAAGCCTTTGATACAGTGCCACACAAGAGGCTAGTGCGAAAGTTGGAGATGCAGGCTGGAGTGAGAGGGAAGGTACTCCGGTGGATAGAGGAATACCTAAGCAACAGGAGACAACGAGTCTGTGTGAGGGGTGAGGTCTCAGATTGGCGAGACGTCACAAGTGGAGTCCCGCAGGGGTCAGTCCTTGGACCTATACTGTTTCTGGTATATGTAAATGATCTCCCAGAGGGTATAGATTCGTTCCTCTCAATGTTTGCCGACGATGCAAAAATTATGAGGAGGATTGAAACAGAGGATGATAGTAGGAGGCTACAAGATGACCTGGATAGACTGAGTGAATGGTCCAACAAATGGCTGTTGAAGTTCAACCCGAGTAAATGCAAAGTAATGAAACTAGGCAGTGGAAACAGGAGGCCAGGCACAGGATACAGAATAGGAGATGAAGTACTTAATGAAACAGACAGAGAGAAAGATCTAGGCGTTGATATCACACCAAACCTGTCTCCTGAAGCCCACATAAAGAGAATAACGTCTGCGGCATATGCGAGGCTGGCTAACATCAGAACGGCGTTCAGGAACCTGTGTAAGGAATCATTCAGAATCTTGTACACCACATATGTAAGACCAATCCTGGAGTATGCGGCCCCAGCATGGAGCCCGTACCTTGTCAAGCACAAGACGAAGCTGGAAAAAGTCCAAAGGTATGCTACTAGACTAGTCCCAGAACTAAGAGGCATGAGTTATGAGGAAAGGCTGCGGGAAATGCACCTCACGACACTGGAAGACAGAAGAGTAAGGGGGGACATGATCACAACCTACAAAATCCTCAGGGGAATCGACCGGGTAAACAAGGATGAACTTTTCAACACTGGTGGGACGCGAACAAGGGGACACAGGTAGAAGCTGAGTACCCAAATGAGCCACAGAGACGTTAGAAAGAACTTTTTCAGTGTCAGAGTAGTTAGCAAATGGAATGCATTAGGAAGTGATGTGGTGGAGGCTGACTCCATTCACAGTTTCAAATGTAGATATGATAGAGCCCAATAGGCTCAGGAATCTGTACACCAGTTGATTGACGGTTGAGAGGCGGGACCAAAGAGCCAGAGCTCAACCCCCGCAAGCACAATTAGGTGAGTACAATTAGGTGAGTGAGTGGCCACAACTGTTGCCATACAGTGGGTGGCCACAGCTATTCCCATTCAGTGGGTGGCCATAACTGTTCCCATAGAGTGGGTGGCCACAACTGTTCCCATAGAGTGGGTGGCCAAAACTCTTGCCATACAGTGGGTGGCCACAACTGTTCCCATACAGTATGTGGCCACAACTGTTCCCACAGAGTGGGTGGCCACAACTGTTCCCAAACCGTGAGTGGCCACAAATGTTCCCATACAGTGAGTGGCCACAACTGTTCCCACAGAGTGGGTGGCCACCACTGTTCCCAAACCGTGAGTGACCACAAATGTTCCCATACAGTGGATGGCCACAACTGTTCCCATACAGTGGGTGGCCACAACTGTTCCCACAGAGTAGGTGGCCACAACTGTTGTCATACAGTGAGTGGCCACAACTGTTCCCATAGAGTGAGTGTCCATAACTGTTCCCATACAGTGAGTGGCCACAACTGTTCCCATACAGTGGGTGACCACAACTGTTCCCATACGGTGTATGGCCACAACTGTTCCCATAAGGTGGATGGCCACAACAGTTCCCATACAGTGAGTGGCCACAACTGTTCCCATACAGTGAGTGGCCACAACTGTTCCCTTACAGTGAGTGGCCACAACTGTTTTCATATAATGTGTGGCCACAACTCTTCCCATATTGCGTGTGGCCACAACTATTCCCATATGGCATGTGGCCAATACTCTTCCTATATTGTGTGTGGCTACAACTGTTCCCATATAGCGTGTGGCCACAACTCTTCCCATATGGCGTGTGGCCACTACTCTTCCCATATTGCATGTGGCCACAACTGTTCCAATACTGCGTGTGACCACAACTGTTCCCATATGGAGTGTGGCCACAACTGTTCCTATACTGCGTGTGGCCACAACTGTTCCCATACTGCGTGTGGCCACAACTGTTCCCATATGACGTGTTGCCACAACTATTCCAATACTGCGTGTGGCCACAACTGTTCCCATATGACGTGTGGCCACAACTGTTCCCATACTGCGTGTGGCCACAACTCTTCCCATATAGCGTGTGGCCACAACTCATCCCATATTGCATGTGGCCACAACCCATCCCATATTGCATGTGGCCACAACTGTTTCCATACAGTAGATGGCCACAACTGTTGTCATACAGTGAGTGGCCACAGCTGTTCCATACAGTGAGTGGCCACACCTGTTTGCATACAGTGGGTGGCCACAACTGTTCCCATACAGTGAGTGGCCACAACTGTTCCCATACAGTGAGTGGCCACAACTGTTCCCGTACAGTGAGTGGCCATAACTGCTCCCATACAGTGAGTGGCCACAACTGCTCCCATACAGTGGGTGGCCACAATTGTTCCCATACTGTGGGTTGTAACAATTGATCCCATACAGTGGATGGCCACAACGGTTCCCATACAGTGGATGGCCACAGCTGTTCCCATACTGTGGGTGGCCACAACTGTTGACATACAGTGGGTGGCCACAACTGTTCCCACAGAGTGGGTGGCCACAACTGTTGCCATACAGTGAGTGGCCACAACTGTTCCTATACAATGGGTGGCCACAACTGTCCCCATACAATGGGTGGCCACAACTGTCCCCATACAGTGGGTGGCCACAACTGTTCCCATGCAGTGGGTGACCACAACTGTTCCTATACAATGGGTGGCCACAGGTGTTGCCATACAGTGAGTGGCCACAACTGTTGCCATACAATGGGTGGCCACAACTGTCCCCATACAATGGGTGGCCACAACTGTCCCCATACAATGGGTGGCCACAACTGTTCCCATACAATGGGTGACCACAACTGTTTCCATACAATGGGTGGCCACAAGTGTTCCCATATAATGGGTGGCCACAACTGTTCCCATACAATGAGTGGCCACAACTGTTCTCGTACAGTGGGTGGCCATAACTGTTCCCATACAATGGGTGGCCACAACTGTTCCCATAAAGTGGGTGGACACAACTGTTGTCATACAGTGAGTGGCCACAACTGTTCCCGTACAGTGGGTGGCCACAACTTTTCCAATACAATGGGTGGCCACAACTGTTGCCATACGGAGGATGGCCACAACTGTTCCCATACAGTGGGTGGCCACAACTGTTCCCATACGGTGGTTGGCCACAACTGTTCCCATAAGGTGGATAGCCACAACTGTTCCCATTACAGTGAGTGGCCATAACTCTTCCCATACAGTGAGTGGCCACAACTGTTCCCATACAGTGAGTGTCCATAACTGTTCCCATACAGTGAGCGGCCACAACTGTTTCCATATAATGTGTGGCCACAACTCTTCCCATATTGCGTGTGGCTACAACTGTTCCCATATAGCGTGTGGCCATAACTCTTCCCATATGGCGTGTGGCCACTACTGTTCCCTGTTACGGCCCTACTGGGACGCAACTGGGTTCTTCTCTGATGTTAGTAGAGTTTGGGAATCCGGCCCCAAGTTAGTAGAGGCTTTCAAGGGGTGTGTTCCGTAACGCAAGGTAAATTAAAGGAGGAGGGATACAAATGTTCTGATTTATATATATATTTTCATCACCACCATAAATAAATATATAACAGTTGCACACGGGGGTTATTACTACACGATTATGTACAAGGTTGTCTTGCTCCGAAGACACTGGATGCTCCACGGTGCGCACTTTGGGTAGCCCTGGTTCTTTCTACCGTGGCCCCCGACGAGTCCTCTATGATTCTCTTGGCGAATCTACCCTAGCCACAGGCCAGCCAAATCACAGTCCCACTGGGTGCTCCGTCGTGGAGGCCTTCAACCACAATCCAGCCTGTAGCTGGCAGGTAACGATCAGCTCCGCTGTGTAGGCCACTCCACGACCGATACTAGGGTTGCGAGCCCTAGGCAGGAGCCTCGTGTGATCCCGCTGATCACTCTCCTCACATAGCACCACAGTGGCTAGTCTCTTCCACCAGCCAGCCCCGGATAAGGCGATTCCTCGACACTGCCACGTCACAGGCAGGCTAATACTCTCAACAGAGTTCGTCCGGGGGTGACTGACAGCTTCTTCAGCAGATTAGTGAAGAGACCTTGGCTGCCTTGGGTAGACTGATCCATCGTCCAATACACCAGTCCCAGGTCGACTCTGCAATCAGACACGTCATTGGTATTGGGGCTAGGGAACCTCACTTACAGGCTTAGACACAAACGCCCACCTCTTCATTCCATAGATGGCGTTGCTGTCTAAGCGCCACCTCACCAGAGGTCAGCAGCGGCTATGTTATGAGCTGATTAAGACGGGAATCCAGCACCTGTGGCCGGTATATCCCGTCCTCACTAGATGGCGTTGTCCATTTGGAGGGGGTTTCGGGAGAGGACTCACAGATGGCATTGTTGTCATTGCTCCGTGCTCCGACGATGGACTCGGGTCCGTAACATTCCCATATTGCATGTGGCCACAACTGTTCCCATATGACGTGTGGACACAACTGTTCCCATACTGCGTGTGACCACAACTCTTCCCAAATGGCGTGTGGCCACAACTGTTCCCATACCGCGTGTGACCACAACTCTTCCAATATGGCGTGTGACCACAACTGTTCCCATACAGTGGGTGGCCACAACTCTTCCCATACAGTGGATGGCCACAACTGTTGCCATACAGTGAGTGGCCACAGTTGTTCCATACAGTGAGTGGCCACACCTGTTCCCATACAGTGGATGACCATAACATTTCCCCTCCAGTGAGTGGCCACAACTGTTCCAATACAGTGAGTGGCCACAACTGCTCCCATACAGTGGATGGCCAGAACTGTTCCTATACAGAGAGTGGCCACATCTGTTCCCATACAGTGGATGGCCACAACTGCTCAAATACAGTGGGTGGCCACAACTGTTCCCATAAAGTGGGTGTCCACAACAGTTCCCATACAGTGAGTGGCCACAACTGTTCCCATACAATTGGTGGCCACAACTGTTCCCGTACAGTGGGTGGCCACAACTGTTCCCATACAGTGGGTGGCCACAACTGTTCCCGTACAGTGGATGGCCACAAATGTTCCCATACAGTGGATGGCCAAAACTGTTCCCATACAATGGGTGGCCACAACTGTTGACATACAGTGGGTGGCCACAACTGTTCCCACAGAGTGGGTGGCCACAACTTTTGCCATACAATGGGTGGCCACAGGTGTTGCCATACAGTGAGTGGCCACAACTGTTGCCATACAATGGGTGGCCACAACTGTCCCCATACAATGGGTGGCCACAACTGTTCCCATACAATGGGTGGCCACAACTGTTCCCATACAATGGTTGACCACAACTGTTCCCATACAATGGGTGGCCACAACTGTTCCCGTACAATGGGTGGCCACAACTGTTCCCATACAATGGGTGGCCACAACTGTTCCCATAAAGTGGGTGGACACAACTTTTGTCATACAGTGAGCGGCCACAACTGTTCCCATACAGTGAACAGTTGTGGGTGGCCACAACTGTTGCCATACGGAGGATGGCCACAACTGTTCCCATTCAGTGAGTGGCAACAACTGTTCCCATACAGTGAGTGGCCACAACTGTTCCCATATTGCGCGTGGCCAAAACTGTTCCCATATGGCATGTGGCCAACACTCTTCCCTTATTGCGTGTGGCCACAACTCTTCCCATATGACGTGTGGCCACTACAGTTCCCATATGACGTGTGGCCACAACTGTTCCCATACCACGTGTGGCCACAACTTTTCCCATATGGCGTGTGGTCATAACTGTTGTCATACAGTAGGTGGCCACAGGTGTTCCCATACAGTAAGTGGCCACAACTGTTCACATACAGTGGGTGGCCACAACTGTTCACATACAGTGGGTGGCCACAACTGTTCCCATACAGTAGGTGGCCACAACTGTTCACATATAGTGGATGGCCACAACTGTTCCCATACAGTGGGTGGCTACAACTGTTCCCATACAATAAGTGGCCACAACTGTTCCCATACAGTGGGTGGCCACAACTGTTCCCATACAGTGGGTGGCCACAACAGTTCACATACAGTGAGTGGCCACAACTGTTCCCATATTGCGCGTGGCCACAACTGTTCCCATATTGCGAGTGGCCACAACTGTTCCCATATGGCATGTGGCCAACACTCTTCCCTTATTCCGTGTGGCTACAACTGTTCCCATATAGCGTGTGGCCACAACTCTTCCCATATGGCGTGTGGCCACTACAGTTCCCATATTGCATGTGGCCACAACTGTTCCCATATGACGTGTGGCCACAACTATTCCCATACCACGTGTGGCCACAACTTTTCCCATACAGTTGGGGGCCACAACAGTTCACATACAGTGGGTGGCCACAACAGTTCACATACAGTGGGTGGCCACAACTGTTCCCATACAATAAGTGGCCACAACTGTTCCCATACAGTTGGTGGCCACAACAGTTCACATACAGTGGGTTTGCCACAACTGTTCCCATACAGTGGGTGGCCACAACAGTTCCCATACAGTGACTGGCCACAACTGTTCACATACAGTGGATGGCCACAACAGTTCACATACAGTGGGTGGCCACAACTGTTCCTATACAGTGGGTGGCCACAACTGTTCACATACAGTGGGTGGCCACAACTGTTCCCACACAATAAGTGGCCACAACTGTTCCCATACAGTGGGTGGCCACAACTGTTCCCATACAGTGGGTGGCTACAACTGTTCTCATACAGTGGGTGGCCACAACTGTTCCCATAAAGTGGGTGGCCACAACTGTTCCCATACAGTGACTGGCCACAACTGTTCCCATACAGTGGGTGGCCACAACTGTTCCCATACAGTGGGTGGCCACAACTGTTCCCATACAGTTACTGGCCACAACTGTTCCCATACAGTGACTGGCCACAACTGTTCCCATACAGTGGGTGGCCACAACTGTTCCCATGCAGTGGCTGGCCACAACTGTTCCCATACAGTGACTGGCCACAACTGTTCCCATACAGTGGGTGGCCACAACTGTTCCCATACAGTGGGTGGCCACAACTGTTCCCATACAGTGGGTGGCCACAACTGTTCACATACAGTGGATGGCCACAACAGTTCACATACAGTGGGTGGCCACAACTGTTCCCATACAATAAGTGGCCACAACTGTTCCCATACAGTGGGTGGCCACAACTGTTCCCATACAGTGGGTGGCTACAACTGTTCTCATACAGTGGGTGGCCACAACTGTTCCCATACAGTGGGTGGCCACAACTGTTCCCATACAGTGGGTGGCCACAACTGTTCCCATACAATAAGTGGCCACAACTGTTCACATACAGTGGGTGGCCACAACTGTTCCCAAACTGTAACTGGCCACAACTGTTCCCATACAGTGACTGACCACAACAGTTCACATACAGTGGGTGGCCACAACAGTTCACATACAGTGGGTGGCCACAACTGTTCCCATACAGTGGGTGGCCACAACTGTTCCCATACAGTGGGTGGCCACAACTGTTCCCATACAGTGGGTGGCCACAACTGTTCCCATACAGTGGGTGGCCACAACTGTTCCCATACAGTGGGTGGCCACAACTGTTCCCATACAGTGGGTGGCCACAACTGTTCCCATACAGTGGGTGGCCACAACAGTTCCCATACAGTGACTGGCCACAACTGTTCACATACAGTGGATGGCCACAACAGTTCACATTCAGTGGGTGGCCACAACTGTTCCCATACAGTGGGTGGCCACAACTGTTCCCATACAGTGGGTGGCCACAACTGTTCCCATACAGTGACTGGCCACAACTGTTCCCATACAGTGGGTGGCCACAACTGTTCCCATACAGTGACTGGCCACAACTGTTCCCATACAGTGGGTGGCCACAACTGTTCCCATACAGTGGGTGGCCACAACTGTTCCCATACAGTGGGTGGCCACAACTGTTCCCATACAGTGGGTGGCCACAACAGTTCCCATACAGTGACTGGCCACAACTGTTCACATACAGTGGATGGCCACAACTGTTCCCATACAGTGGGTGGCCACAACTGTTCCCATAGAGTGACTGGCCACAACTGTTCCCATACAGTGGGTGGCCACAACTGTTCCCATACAGTGGGTGGCCACAACTGTTCTCATACAGTGACTGGCCACTACTGTTCCCATACAGTGGGTGGCCACAACTGTTCCCATACAGTGACTGGCCACAACTGTTCCCATACAGTGGGTGGCCACAACTGTTCCCATACAGTGGGTGGCCACAACTGTTCCCATACAGTGGGTGGCCACAACTGTTCCCATACAATAAGTGGCCACAACTGTTCCCATACAATAAGTGGCCACAACTGATCCCATACAGTGGGTGGCCACAACTGTTCCCATACAGTGGGTGGCCACAACTGTTCCCATACAGTGGGTGGCCACAACTGTTCCCAAACTGTGACTGGCCACAACTGTTCCCATAGAGTGACTGGCCACAACTGTTCCCAAACTGTGACTGGCCACAACTGTTCCCATAGAGTGACTGGCCACAACTGTTCCCAAACAGTGACTGGCCACAACTGTTCCCAAACTGTGACTGGCCACAACTGTTCCCAAACAGTGACTGGCCACAACTGTTCCCATAGAGTGACTGGCCACAACTGTTCCCCTAGAGTGACTGGCCACAACTGTTCCCATATAGTGACTGGCCACAACTGTTCCCATAGAGTGACTGGCCACAACTGTTCCCATACAGTGGGTGGCCACAACTGTTCCCATACAGTGACTGGCCACAACTGTTCCCATACAGTGAGTGGCCACAATTGTTCCCATACAGTGACTGGCCACAACTGTTCCCATACAGTGGGTGGCCACAACTGTTCCCATACAGTGACTGGCCACAACTGTTCCCATACAGTGAGTGGCCACAACTGTTCCCATACAGTGACTGGCCACAACTGTTCCCATACAGTGGGTGGCCACAACTGTTCCCATACAGTGACTGGCCACAACTGTTCCCATACAGTGTTGGCCACAACTGTTCCCATACAGTGACTGGCCACAACTGTTCCCATACAGTGGGTGGCCACAACTGTTCCCATACAGTGGGTGGCCACAACTGTTCCCATACAGTGACTGGCCACAACTGTTCCCATACAGTGGGTGGCCACAACTGATCCCATACAGTGACTGGCCACAACTTTTCCCATACAGTGGGTGGCCACAACTGTTCCCATACAGTGACTGGCCACAACTGTTCCCATACAGTGAGTGGCCACAACTGTTCCCATACAGTGACTGGCCACAACTGTTCCCATACTGTGGGTGGCCTCAACTGTTCCCATACAGTGACTGGCCACAACTGTTCCCATACAGTGGGTGGCCACAACTGTTCCCATACAGTGACTGGCCACAACTGTTCCCATACAGTGGGTGGCCACAACTGTTCCCATACAGTGACTGGCCACAACTGTTCCCATACAGTGGGTGGCCACAACTGTTCCCATACAGTGGGTGGCCACAACTGTTCCCATACAGTGACTGGCCACAACTGTTCCCATACAGTGACTGGCCACAACTGTTCCCATATAGTGGGTGGCCACAACTGTTCCCATACTGTGGGTGGCCACAACTGTTCCCATACTGTGGCTGGCCACAACTGTTCCCATACAGTGACTGGCCACAACTGTTCCCATACAGTGACTGGCCACAACTGTTCCCATATAGTGGGTGGCTACAACGGTTTCCATACTGTGGGTGGCCACAACTGTTCCCATACAGTGGGTGGCCACAACTGTTCCCATACTGTGGGTGGCCACAACTGTTCCCATACTGTGGCTGGCCACAACTGTTCCCATACAGTGACTGGCCACAACTGTTCCCATACAGTGACTGGCCACAACTGTTCCCATATAGTGGGTGGCCACAACTGTTCCCATACTGTGGGTGGCCACAACTGTTCCCATACTGTGGCTGGCCACAACTGTTCCCATACAGTGACTGGCCACAACTGTTCCCATACAGTGACTGGCCACAACTGTTCCGATATAGTGGGTGGCTACAACGGTTCCCATACTGTGGGTGGCCACAACTGTTCCCATACAGTGGGTGGCCACAACTGTTCCCATACTGTGGGTGGCCACAACTGTTCCCATACAGTGACTGGCCACAACTGTTCCCATATAGTGGGTGGCTACAACGGTTCCCATACTGTGGGTGGCCACAACTGTTCCCATACAGTGGGTGGCCACAACTGTTCCCATACTGTGGGTGGCCACAACTGTTGTCTTATGAAGGAAGGACACAACAACAGGTGTTGACTGTACCAGCAGGTGTTGACTGCACCAGCAGGTGTTGACTGTATCAGCAGGTGTTGACTGTACCAGCAGGTGTTGACTGCACCAGCAGGTGTTGACTGTATCAGCAGGTGTTGACTGTACCAGCAGGTGTTGACTGCACCAGCAGGTGTTGACTGTATCAGCAGGTGTTGACTGTACCAGCAGGTGTTGACTGCACCAGCAGGTGTTGACTGTATCAGCAGGTGTTGACTGTATCAGCAGGTGTTGACTGTACCCGCAGGTGTTGACTGTATCAGCAGGTGTTGACTGTATCAGCAGGTGTTGACTGCACCAGCAGGTGTTGACTGTATCAGCAGGTGTTGACTGTACCCGCAGGTGTTGACTGTACCCGCAGGTGTTGACTGTATCAGCAGGTGTTGACTGTATCAGCAGGTGTTGATTGTACCCGCAGGTGTTGACTGTACCCGCAGGTGTTGACTGTATCAGCAGGTGTTGACTGTATCAGCAGGTGTTGACTGTACCCGCAGGTGTTGACTGTACCAGCAGGTGTTGACTGTATCAGCAGGTGTTGACTGTACCCGCAGGTGTTGACTGTACCCGCAGGTGTTGACTGTATCAGCAGGTGTTGACTGTACCCGCAGGTGTTGACTGTATCAGCAGGTGTTGACTGTACCCGCAGGTGTTGACTGTATCAGTAGGTGTTGACTGTACCAGCAGGTGTTGACTGTACCAGCAGGTGTAGAGTGTACAAGCAGGTGTTGACTGTACCAGCAGGTGTTGACTGTACCAGCAGGTGTAGAGTGTACAAGCAGGTGTAGAGTGTACAAGCAGGTGTTGACTGTACCCGCAGGTGTAGAGTGTACAAATGGCCTGGTACCGTTCTTTCACTCCGTCCTTGTATCCCAGACCTGTTTCTTGCAGGGTCGGGGTTCGATCCCCGAGGGCGGAAGCGGTTGGGCACCATTTCCTGACAGTCAGTCGTCACATCCCTCCCAAGTCTGATATAGTCATAACTACCTCAAGTTACCATGTAGTTTACTTAGAGTCTGACAACAGGTTGTACTGGTTGTACTGACAACTGGCACTCCCTCATGCCTGCGGACCTCACCAGAGTGACACAAGGTGTTCACTCTGGCACCCTTGTGGCACTCTACACGTGTCTTAACGTGTCAAGAGTTCTGACACTCTCAGAACCTTCAACAATATTACCAATATTTACAAACACTCGAGAAGTTCTTTACCAATGTTATGGGTCAAGGGCGCTGTCCTCCACTCTCACTACACCTCCACACTCATCACTGTCTTATGTTGCTGAGGCACCGAGCACCTCCACATCCACACCTGTTACTGTACCATGTCCACACCTGTTACTGTACTACATCCACCCCTGTTACTGTACTACATCCACACCTGTTACTGTCCTACATCCACCCCTGTTACTGTACTACATCCACCCCTGTTACTGTACTACATCCACACCTGTTACTGTACTACATCCACACCTGTTACTGTACTACATCCACACCTGTTACTGTACTACATCCACACCTGTTACTGTACTACATCCACACCTGTTACTGTACTACATTCACCCCTGTTACTGTACTACATCCACACCTGTTACTGTACTACATCCACACCTGTTACTGTACTACATCCACCCCTGTTACTGTACTACATCCACACCTGTTACTGTACTACATCCACACCTGTTACTGTACTACATCCACACCTGTTACTGTACTACATCCACACCTGTTACTGTACTACATCCACACCTGTTACTGTACTACATTCACCCCTGTTACTGTACTACATCCACACCTGTTACTGTACTACATCCACACCTGTTACTGTACTACATCCACACCTGTTACTGTACTACATCCACACCTGTTACTGTACTACATCCACACCTGTTACTGTACTACATCCACCCCTGTTACTGTACTACATCCACACCTGTTACTGTACTACATCCACACCTGTTACTGTACTACATCCACACCTGTTACTGTACTACATTCACCCCTGTTACTGTACTACATCCACACCTGTTACTGTACTACATCCACACCTGTCAGGGTACTACATCCACACCTGCTAGGGGTACTACATCCACACCTGTTATTGTATTACATCCACACCTGTTACGGTACTACATCCACACCTGTTATTGTATTACATCCACACCTGTTAGGGTACTACATCCACACCTGTTAGGGGTACTACATCCACACCTGTTATTGTATTACATCCACACCTGTTACTGTACTACATCCACACCTGTTACTGTACTACATCCACACCTGTTAGGGGTACTACATCCACACCTGTTATTGTATTACATCCACACCTGTTACGGTACTACATCCACACCTGTTACTGTACTACATCCACACCTGCTAGGGGTACTACATCCACACCTGTTATTGTATTACATCCACACCTGTTACGGTACTACATCCACACCTGTTAGGGTACTACATCCACACCTGTTACGGTACTACATCCACACCTGTTACTGTACTACATCCACACCTGTTACTGTACTACATCCACACCTGTTACTGTACTACATCCACACCTGTTACTGTACCATGTCCACACCTGTTACTGTACTACATCCACACCTGTTACTGTACTACATCCACACCTGTTACTGTACTACATCCACACCTGTTACTGTACTACATCCACACCTGTTACTGTACTACATCCACACCTGTTACTGTACTACATCCACCCCTGTTACTGTACTACATCCACACCTGTTACTGTACTACATCCACACCTGTCAGGGTACTACATCCACACCTGCTAGGGGTACTACATCCACACCTGTTATTGTATTACATCCACACCTGTTACGGTACTACATCCACACCTGTTACAGTACTACATCCACCCCTGTTACTGTACTACATCCACACCTGTTACTGTACTACATCCACACCTGTTACTGTACTACATCCACACCTGTTACTGTACTACATCCACACCTGTTACTGTACTACATCCACACCTGTTATTGTACTACATCCACACCTGTTACTGTACTACATCCACACCTGTTACTGTACTACATCCACACCTGTTATTGTACTACATCCACACCTGTTACTGTACTACATCCACCCCTGTTACTGTACTACATCCACACCTGTTACTGTACTACATCCACACCTGTTACTGTACCATGTCCACACCTGTTACTGTACTACATCCATACCTGTTACTGTGCTTCATCCACCCCTGTTACTGTACTACATCCACACCTGTTGCTGTACTACATCCATACCTGTTACTGTACTACATCCACACCTGTTACTGTACTACATTCACACCTGTTGCTGTACTACATCCATACCTGTTACTGTGCTTCATCCACACCTGTTACTGTACCATGTCCACACCTGTTACTGTACTGCATCCACACCTGTTGCTATACTACATCCACACCTGTTACTGTGCTTCATCCACACCTGTTACTGTACTACATCCACACCTGTTACTGTGCTTCATCAACACCTGTTACTGTACCATGTCCATACCTGTTACTGAACTACATCCACACCTGTTACTGTACTACATCCACCCCTGTTACTGTACCATGTCCACACCTGTTACTGTACTTCATCCACACCTGTTACTGAACTTCATCCATACCTGTTATTGCACTACATCCACACCTGATGCTGTACTGCATCCACACCTGTTACAGTACTACATCCACACCTGTTACGGTACTACATCCACATCTGTTATTGTACTAAATCCACACCTGTTATTGTACTACATCCACACCTGATGCTGTACTACATCCACACCTGATGCTGCACTTCATCCATACCTGTTATTGCACTACATCCACACCTGATGCTGTACTGCCTCCACACCTGTTACGGTACTACATCCACACCTGTTACGGTACTACATCCACACCTGTTAGGTACTACATCCACTCCTGTTAGGGTACTACATCCACACCTGTTATTGTACTACATCGACACCTGTTACGGTACTACATCCACACCTGTTACTGTACTACATCCACACCTGTTACGGTACTACATCTACACCTGTTATTGTATTAAATCCACACCTGTTATTGTTCTACATCCACACCTGTTACTGTACTACATCCACACCTGTTACTGTACTACATCCACACCTGTTACGGTACTACATCTACACCTGTTATTGTACTAAATCCACACCTGTTATTGTTCTACATCCACACCTGTTACTGTACTACATCCACACCTGTTACTGCACTACATCCACACCTGTTACTGTACTACATCTACACCTGTCAGTGCCGGGGAACTGAACACATGTGTGTATACATCATGGCCCCACCATGATGTACCAGGCCCCACACCCAGCACCAGGCCCCACACCCAGCACCAGGCCACACACCCAGCACCAGGCCACACACCCAGCACCAGGCCCCACACCCAGCACCAGGCTCCACACCCAGCACCAGGCCCCACACCCAGCACCAGGCCCCACACCCAGCACCAGGCCCCACACCCAGCACCAGGCTCCACACCCAGCACCAGGCCACACACCCAGCACCAGGCCCCACACCCAGCACCAGGCTCCACACCCAGCACCAGGCCACACACCCAGCACCAGGCCCCACACCCAGCACCAGGCTCCACACCCAGCACCAGGCCACACACCCAGCACCAGGCCCCACACCCAGCACCAGGCTCCACACCCAGCACCAGGCCACACACCCAGCACCAGGCCCCACACCCAGCACCAGGCCACACACCCAGCACCAGGCCACACACCCAGCACCAGGCCCCACACCCAGCACCAGGCTCCACACCCAGCACCAGGCCCCACACCCAGCACCAGGCTCCACACCCAGCACCAGGCCACACACCCAGCACCAGGCCCCACACCCAGCACCAGGCTCCACACCCAGCACCAGGCCACACACCCAGCACCAGGCCCCACACCCAGCACCAGGCTCCACACCCAGCACCAGGCCACACACCCAGCACCAGGCCCCACACCCAGCACCAGGCTCCACACCCAGCACCAGGCCACACACCCAGCACCAGGCCCCACACCCAGCACCAGGCCACACACCCAGCACCAGGCCACACACCCAGCACCAGGCCCCACACCCAGCACCAGGCTCCACACCCAGCACCAAGCCACACACCCAGCACCAGGCCACACACCCAGCACCAGGCCCCACACCCAGCACCAGGCCCCACACCCAGCACCAGGCCACACACCCAGCACCAGGCTCCACACCCAGCACCAGGCTCCACACCCAGCACCAGGCCCCACACCCAGCACCAGGCCACACACCCAGCACCAGGCCCCACACCCAGCACCAGGCCCCACACCCAGCACCAGGCCTCACACCCAGCACCAGGCCACACACCCAGCACCAGGCCCCACACCCAGCACCAGGCCCCACACCCAGCACCAGGCTCCACACCCAGCACCAGGCCACACACCCAGCACCAGGCTCCACACCCAGCACCAGGCCCCACACCCAGCACCAGGCCCCACACCCAGCACCAGGCCCCACACCCAGCACCAGGCCCCACACCCAGCACCAGGCTCCACACCCAGCACCAGGCTCCACACCCAGCACCAGGGCCCCACACCCAGCACCAGGCTCCACACCCAGCACCAGGCTCCACACCCAGCACCAGGCCACACACCCAGCACCAGGCCCCACACCCAGCACCAGGCCACACACCCAGCACCAGGCCCCACACCCAGCACCAGGCTCCACACCCAGCACCAGGCTCCACACCCAGCACCAGGCCCCACACCCAGCACCAGGCACCACACCCAGCACCAAGCCCCACACCCAGCACCAGGCCACACACCCAGCACCAGGGCCCCACACCCAGCACCAGGCCCCACACTCAGCACCAGGCCACACACCCAGCACCAGGCCACACAGCCAGCACCAGGCCACACACCCAGCACCAGGGCCACATACCCAGCACCAGGCCTCACACCCAGCACCAGGCTCCACACCCAGCACCAGGCTCCACACCCAGCACCAGGCCACACACCCAGCACCAGGCCACACACCCAGCTCCAGGCCACACACCCAGCACCAGGCCTCACACCCAGCACCAGGCCCCACACCCAGCACCAGGCCACACACCCAGCACCAGGCCCCACACCCAGCACCAGGCCCCATACCCAGCACCAGGCCCCACACCCAGCACCAGGCTCCACACCCAGCACCAGGGCCACACACCCAGCACCAGGCCCCACACCCAGCACCAGGCCACACACCCAGCACCAGGCCAAACACCCAGCACCAGGCCCCACACCCAGCACCAGGCTCCACACCCAGCACCAGGCCCCACACCCAGCACCAGGCCACACACCCAGCACCAGGCCACACACCCAGCACCAGGCCCCACACCCAGCACCAGGCATCACACCCAGCACCAGGCCCCACACCCAGCACCAGGCTCCACACCCAGCACCACGCCCCACACCCAGCACCAGGCCAAACACCCAGCACCAGGTTCCACACCCAGCACCAGGCCACACACCAAGCACCAGGCCACACACCCAGCACCAGGCCCTACACCCAGCACCAGGCCCCACACCCAGCACCAGGCCAGACACCCAGCACCAGGCCCCACACCCAGCAACAGGCCCCACACCCAGCACCAAGGCCCCACACCCAGCACCAGGCCACACACCCAGCACCAGGCCACACACCCAGCACCAGGCTCCACACCCAGCACTAGGCCCAACACCCAGCACCAGGCCACACACCCAGCACCAGGCCACACACCCAGCACCAGGCCCCACACCCAGCACCAGGTCACACACCCAGCACCAGGCCACACACCCAGAACCAGGCCCCACACCCAGCACCAGGCCCCACACCCAGCAACAGGCTCCACACCCAGCACCAGGCTCCACACCCAGCACCAGGCCACACACCCAGCACCATGACCCACACCCAGCACCAGGCCCCACACCCAGCACCAGGCACCACACCCAGCACCAGGCCCCACACCCAGCACCAGGCCACACACCCAGCACCAGGCTCCACACCCAGCACCAGGCTCCACACCCAGCACCAGGCCCCACACCCAGCTCCAGGCCCCACACCTAGCACCAGGCCACACACCCAGCACCAGGCCCCACACCCAGCACCAGGCCACACACCCAGCACCAGGCCCCAAACCCAGCACCAGGCTCCACACCCAGCACCAGGCCCCACACCCAGCACCAGGCCACACACCCAGCACCAGGCCACACACCCAGCACCAGGCCCCACACCCAGCACCAGGCCACACACCCAGCACCAGGCCCCACACCCAGCACCAGGCTCCACACCCAGCACCAGGATCCACACCCAGCACCAGGCCGCACACCCAGCACCAGGCTCCACACCCAGCACCAGGCCACACACCCAGCACCAGGCCACACACCCAGCACCAGGCCACACACCCAGCACCAGGCCACACACCCAGCACCAGGCCCCACACCCAGCACCAGGCTCCACACCCAGCACCAGGCCACACACCCAGCACCAGGCCACACACCCAGCACCAGGCTCCACACCAGCACCAGGCTCCACACCCAGCACCAGGCTCCACACCCAGCACCAGACCCCACACCCAGCACCAGGCCACACACCCAGCACCACGCCTCACACCCAGCACCAGGCTCCACACCCAGCACCAGGCCCCACACCCAGCACCAGGCCCCACACCCAGCACCAGGCCACACACACAGCACCAGGGCCCACACCCAGCACCAGGCTGCACACCCAGCACCAGGCCCCACACCCAGCTCCAGGCCACACACCCAGCACCAGGCCACACACCCAGCACCAGGCCCCACACCCAGCACCAGGCTCCACACCCAGTACCAGGCTCCACACCCAGCACCAGGCCCCACACCCAGCACCAGGCCACACACCCAGCACCAGGGCCCACACCCAGCACCAGGCTCCACACCCAGCACCAGGCCACACACCCAGCACCAGGCCACGCACCCAGCACCAGGCCACACACCCAGCACCAGGCCACACAACCAGCACCAGGCTCCACACCCAGCACCAGGCTCCACACCCAGCACCAGGCCACACACCCAGCACCAGGCCACACACCCAGCACCAGGCCACACACCCAGCACCAGGCCCCACACCCAGCACCAGGCCCCACACCCAGCACCAGGCCACACACCCAGCACCAGGCCACACACCCAGCACCAGGCTCCACACCCAGCACCAGGCCCCACACCCAGCACCAGGCCCCACACCCAACACCAGGCCATACACCCAGCACCAGGCCCCACACCCAGCACCAGGCCCCACACCCAGCACCAGGCCACACACCCAGCACCAGGCTCCACACCCAGCACCAGGCTCCACACCCAGCACCAGGCCCCACACCCAGCACCAGGCCCCACACCCAGCACCAGGCCACACACCCAGCACCAGGCTCCACACCCAGCACCAGGCCACACACCCAGCACCAGGCTCCACACCCAGCACCAGTCCCCACACCCAGCACCAGGCCCCACACCCAGCACCAGGCCCCACACCCAGCACCAGGCCCCACACCCAGCACCAGGCTCCACACCCAGCACCAGGCCACACACCCAGCACCAGGCTCCCACACCCAGCACCAGGCTCCACACCCAGCACCAGGCCCCACACCCAGCACCAGGCCCCACACCCAGCACCAGGCCACACACCCAGCACCAGGCTCCACACCCAGCACCAGGCCCCACACCCAGCACCAGGCTCCACACCCAGCACCAGGCCCCACACCCAGCACCAGGCCCCACACCCAGCACCAGGCCCCACACCCAGCACCAGGCCACACACCCAGCACCAGGCTCCACACCCAGCACCAGGCTCCACACCCAGCACCAGGGCCCCACACCCAGCACCAGGCTCCACACCCAGCTCCAGGCCACACAACCAGCACCAGGCCTCACACCCAGCACCAGGCCCCACACCCAGCACCAGGCCACACACCCAGCACCAGGCCCCACACCCAGCACCAGGCCCCACACCCAGCACCAGGCCCCACACCCAGCACCAGGCTCCACACCCAGCACCAGGGCCACACACCCAGCACCAGGCCCCACACCCAGCACCAGGCCACACACCCAGCACCAGGCCACACACCCAGCACCAGGCTCCACACCCAGCACCAGGCTCCACACCCAGCACCAGGCCCCACACCAGCACCAGGCCCCACACCCAGCACCAGGCCCACACACCCAGCAACAGGCCCCACACCCAGCACCAGGCCCCACACCCAGCACCAGGCCCCACACCCAGCACCAGGCTCCACACCAGCACCAGGCCCACACCAAGCACCAGGCCAACACCCAGCACCAGGTTCCACACCCAGCACAGGCACACACCAGCACCAGGCCCACACCCAGCACCAAGCCCTACACCCAGCACCAGGTCCCCACACCCAGCACAGGCCCAACACCCAGCACCAGGCCCCACACCCAGCACCAGGCCCCACACCAGCACCAAGGCCCCACACCCAGCACCAGGCCACACACCCAGCACCAGGCCACACACCCAGCACCAGGCTCCACACCCAGCACCAGGCCCCACACCCAGCACCAGGTCCACACCCAGCACCAGGCCACACACCCAGCACCAGGCCACACACCCAGCACCAGGCCCCACACCCAGCACCAGGCCACACACCAGCACCAGGCCCCACACCCAGCACCAGGCCCACACCCAGCACCAGGCTCCACACCCAGCACCAGGCCCCACACCCAGCACCAGGCCACACACCCAGCACCAGGCCCCACACCCAGCACCAGGCCCCACACCCAGCACCAGGCCCCACACCCAGCACCAGGCCCCACACCCAGCACCAGGCCACACACCCAGCACCAGGCCCCACACCCAGCACCAGGCCCACACCCAGCACCAGGCCCCACACCCAGCACCAGGCCCACACCCAGCACCAGGCCACACACCCAGCACCAGGCTCCACACCCAGCACCAGGCTCCACACCCAGCACCAGGCCCCACACCCAGCACCAGGCCCCACACCCAGCACCAGGCCACACACCCAGCACCAGGCCCCACACCCAGCACCAGGCCCCACACCCAGCACCAGGCCCCACACCCAGCACCAGGCCACACACCCAGCACCAGGCCCCACACCCAGCACCAGGCTCCACACCCAGCACCAGGCCCCACACCCAGCACCAGGCCACACACCCAGCACCAGGCCACACACCCAGCACCAGGCCCCACACCCAGCACCAGGCCACACACCCAGCACCAGGCCCCACACCCAGCACCAGGCTCCACACCCAGCACCAGGCTCCACACCAGCACCAGGCCCACCACCCAGCACCAGGCTCCACACCCAGCACCAGGCCACACACCCAGCACCAGGCCACACACCCAGCACCAGGCCACACACCCAGCACCAGGCCACACACCCAGCACCAGGCCACACACCCAGCACCAGGCTCCACACCCAGCACCAGGCCACACACCCAGCACCAGGCCACACACCCAGCACCAGGCTCCACACCCAGCACCAGGCTCCACACCCAGCACCAGGCTCCACACCCAGCACCAGGCCCCACACCCAGCACCAGGCCACACACCCAGCACCAGGCCTCACACCCAGCACCAGGCTCCACACCCAGCACCAGGCCACACACCCAGCACCAGGCCACACACCCAGCACCAGGCCACACACCCAGCACCAGGCCACACACCCAGCACCAGGCCCCACACCCAGCACCAGGCTCCACACCCAGCACCAGGCCACACACCCAGCACCAGGCCCCACACCCAGCAGCAGGCCACACACCCAGCATAGGCCACACACCCAGCACCAGGCCCCACACCCAGCACCAGGCCTCCACACCCAGCACCAAGCCCACACACCCAGCACCAGGCCACACACCCAGCACCAGGCCCCACACCCAGCACCAGGCCCCACACCCAGCACCAGGCCACACACCCAGCACCAGGCTCCACACCCAGCACCAGGCTCCACACCCAGCACCAGGCCCCACACCCAGCACCAGGCCACACACCCAGCACCAGGCCCCACACCCAGCACCAGGCCCCACACCCAGCACCAGGCCACACACCCAGCACCAGGCCACACACCCAGCACCAGGCTCCACACCCAGCACCAGGCCCCACACCCAGCACCAGGCTCCACACCCAGCACCAGGCTCCACACCCAGCACCAGGGCCCCACACCCAGCACCAGGCCCCACACCCAGCACCAGGCTCCACACCCAGCACCAGGCCACACACCCAGCACCAGGCTCCACACCCAGCACCAGGCCCCACACCCAGCACCAGGCCCCACACCCAGCACCAGGCCCCACACCCAGCACCAGGCCCCACACCCAGCACCAGGCTCCACACCCAGCACCAGGCCTCCACACCCAGCACCAGGCCCCACACCCAGCACCAGGCTCCACACCCAGCACCAGGCTCCCACACCCAGCACCAGGCCACACACCCAGCACCAGGCCCCACACCCAGCACCAGGCCACACACCCAGCACCAGGCCACACACCCAGCACCAGGCTCCACACCCAGCACCAGACCACACACCCAGCACCAGGCTCCACACCCAGCACCAGGCCACACACCCAGCACCAGGCTCCACACCCAGCACCAGGCTCCACACCCAGCACCTAGGCCACACACCCAGCACCAGGCTCCACACCCAGCACCAGGCCACACACCCAGCACCAGGCCACACACCCAGCACCAGGCTCCACACCCAGCACCAGGCCACACACCCAGCACCAGGCCCCACACCCAGCACCAGGCCCACACCCAGCACCAGGCCCCACACCCAGCACCAGGCTCCACACACCCAGCACCAGGCCCCACACCCAGCACCAGGCCCCACACCCAGCACCAGGCCACACACCCAGCACCAGGCCCCACACCCAGCACCAGGCCCCACACCCAGCACCAGGCCACACACCCAGCACCAGGCCACACACCCAGCACCAGGCTCCACACCCAGCACCAGGCCACCACACCCAGCACCAGGCCCCACACCCAGCACCAGGCCCACACCCAGCACTCAGGGCCCCACACCCAGCACCAGGCTCCACACCCAGCACCAGGACCCACACCCAGCACCAGGCCACACACCCAGCACCAGGCCCCACACCCAGCACCAGGCCCACACCCAGCACCAGGCCCCACACCCAGCATCCAGGCCACACACCAGCACCAGGCCCCACACCCAGCACCAGGCTCCACACCCAGCACCAGGCCCACACCCAGCACTAGGCCCACACCCAGCACCAGGCTCCACACCCAGCACCAGGCCCCACACCAGCACCAGGCCCCACACCCAGCACTAGGGCCCCACACCCAGCACCAGGCTCCACACCCAGCACCAGGCCCCACACCAGCACCAGGCCACACTCCCAGCACAGGCCCCACACCCAGCACCAGGCCCCACACCCAGCACCAGGCCCACACTCCCAGCACCAGGCCCCACACCCAGCACCAGGCCCCACACCCAGCACCAGGCCCCACACCCAGCACTCAGGCCACACACCAGCACCAGGCCCCACACCCAGCACCAGGCTCCACACCCAGCACCAGGCCCCACACCCAGCACCAGGCCCCACACCCAGCACCAGGCCGCACACCCAGCACCAGGCCCCACACCCAGCACCAGGCCACACACCCAGCACCAGGCCACACACCCAGCACCAGGCTCCACACCCAGCACCAGGACCACACACCCAGCACCAGGCTCCACACCCAGCACCTGGCCACACACCCAGCACCAGGCTCCACACCCAGCACCAGGCTCCACACCCAGCACTAGGCCACACACCCAGCACCAGGCCTCCACACCCAGCACCAGGCCACACACCCAGCACAGGCCACACACCCAGCACCAGGCTCCACACCCAGCACCAGGCCACACACCCAGCACCAGGCCCCACACCCAGCACCAGGCTCCACACCCAGCACCAGGCCCCACACCCAGCACCAGGCCACACACCCAGCACCAGGCTCCACACCCAGCACCAGGCCCCACACCCAGCACCAGGCCACACACCCAGCACCAGGCCCCACACCCAGCACCAGGCCCCACACCCAGCACCAGGCCACACACCCAGCACCAGGCCACACACCCAGCACCAGGCTCCACACCCAGCACCAGGCCACACACCCAGCACCAGGCCCCACACCCAGCACCAGGCCCCACACCCAGCACCTAGGGCCCCACACCCAGCACCAGGCTCCCACACCCAGCACCAGGCCCCACACCCAGCACCAGGCCACACACCCAGCACCAGGCCCCACACCCAGCACCAGGCCCCACACCCAGCACCAGGCCCCACACCCAGCATCAGGCCACACACCCAGCACCAGGCCCAACACCCAGCACCAGGCTCCACACCCAGCACCAGGCCCCACACCCAGCACTAGGCCCCCCACCCACCACCAGGCTCCACACCCAGCACCAGGCCCCACACCCAGCACCAGGCCCCACACCCAGCACTAGGGCCCCACACCCAGCACCAGGCTCCACACCCAGCACCAGGCCCCACACCCAGCACCAGGCCACACTCCCAGCACCAGGCCCCACACCCAGCACCAGGCCCCACACCCAGCACCAGGCCCCACACCCAGCATCAGGCCACACACCCAGCACCAGGCCCCACACCCAGCACCAGGCTGCACACCCAGCACCAGGCCCCACACCCAGCACCAGGCCCTCACCCAGCACCAGGCTGCACACCCAGCACCAGGCCCCACACCCAGCACCAGGCCACACACCCAGCACCAGGCCACACACCCAGCACCAGGCCCCACACCCAGCACCAGGCCACCACACCAGCACAGGCTCCACACCCAGCACCAGGCTCCACACCCAGCACCAGGCCCCACACCCAGCACCAGGCCCCACACCCAGCACAAGGATCCACACCCAGCACCAGGCTCCACACCCAGCACCAGGCCCCCACCCAGCACCAGGCTCCACACCCAGCACCAGACTCCACACCCAGTACCAGGCCCCACACCCAGCAACAGGCCCCACACCCAGCACCAGGCCCTTTACCCAGCACCAGGCTCCACACCCAGCAGCAGGCCACACACCCAGCACCAGGCCACACACCCTGCACCAGGCCACACACCCAGCACCAAGCATCACACCCAGCACCAGGCCCCACACCCAACACAAGGCCCCATACCCAGCACCAGGCTCCACACCCAGCACGAGGCCACACACCCAGCACCAGGCCACACACCCAGCACCAGGCCCCACACCCAGCACCAGGCCACACACCCAGCACCAGGCTCCACACCCAGCACCAGGCTCCTCACCCAGCAGCAGGCCCCACACCCAGCACCAGGCTCCACACCCAGCACCAGGCCCCACACCCAGCACCAGGCCCCACACCCAGCACCAGGCCCCACAACCCAGCACCAGGCCACACACCAGCACCAGGCTCCACACCCAGCACCAGGGCCACACACCCAGCACCAGGCCCCACACCCAGCACCAGGCCCCACACCCAGCACCAGGCTCCACACCCAGCACCAGGCTCCACACCCAGCACCAGGCCCCACACCCAGCACCAGGCTCCACACCCAGCACCAGGCCCCACACCCAGCACCAGGCCCCACACCCAGCACCAGGCCCCACACCCAGCACCAGGCCCCACACCCAGCACCAGGCCACACACCCAGCACCAGGCCACACACCCAGCACCAGGGCCCCACACCCAGCACCAGGCCCCACACCCAGCACCAGGCTCCACACCCAGCACCAGGCCCCACACCCAGCACCAGGGCCCCACACCCAGCACCAGGCTCCACACCCAGCACCAGGCCACACACCCAGCACCAGGCCCCACACCCAGCACCAGGCCCACACCCAGCACCAGGCTCCACACCCAGCACCAGGCCCCACACCCAGCACCAGGGCCCCACACCCAGCACCAGGCCCACACCCAGCACCAGGCTCCACACCCAGCACCAGGCCCACACCCAGCACCAGGCCACACACCCAGCACCAGGCCCCACACCCAGCACCAGGCTCCCACACCCAGCACCAGGCCCCACACACCCAGCACCAGGCCCCACACCCAGCACCAGGCTCCACACCCAGCACCAGGCCCCACACCCAGCACCAGGCCTCCACACCCAGCACCAGGGCCCCACACCCAGCACTAGGCTCCACACCCAGCACCAGGCCCACACCCCAGCACCAGGCCACACACCCAGCACCAGGCCCCACACCCAGCACCAGGCCCCACCACCCAGCACCAGGCTCCACACCCAGCACCAGGCCCCACACCCAGCACCAGGCCCCACACCCAGCACCAGGCTCCACACCCAGCACCAGGCTCCCACACCAGCACCAGGCCCCACACCCAGCACAGGCCCACACCCAGCACCAGGCTCCACACCCAGCACCAGGCCCACACCCAGCACCAGGCCACACCCAGCACCAGGCCCACACCCAGCACCAGGCCCACACCCAGCACCAGGCCCACACCCAGCACCAGGCCACACACCAGCACCAGGCCACACCCAGCACCAGGCCACACCCAGCACCAGGCCCACACCCAGCACCAGGCCCACACCCAGCACCAGGCCACACCCAGCACCAGGCCCACACCCAGCACCAGGCCACACCCAGCACCAGGCCACACACCCAGCACCAGGCCCCACACCCAGCACCAGGCCACACACCAGCACCAGGCTCCACACCCAGCACCAGGCCCACACCCAGCACCAGGCCCACACCCAGCACCAGGCCCACACCCAGCACCAGGCCACACCCAGCACCAGGCCCACACCCAGCACCAGGCCCACACCCAGCACCAGGCCCACACCCAGCACCAGGCTCCACACCCAGCACCAGGCCCACACCCAGCACCAGGCCCCACACCCAGCACCAGGCCCACCCAGCACCAGGCCCACACCAGCACCAGGCACACACCACCCCCCACACCCAGCACCAGGCCCCACACCCAGCACCAGGCCACACACCCAGCACCAGGCACACACCCAGCACCAGGCCCACACCCAGCACCAGGCCCCACACCCAGCACCAGGCCACACCCAGCACCAGGCCACACACCAGCACCAGGCCCACACCCAGCACCAGGCCCACACCAGCACAGGCCACACACCCAGCACCAGGCTCCACACCCAGCACCAGGCCCACACCCAGCACCAGGCCCCACACCCAGCACCAGGCCCACACCCAGCACCAGGCCACACACCCAGCACCAGGCCCCACACCCAGCACCAGGCCCACACCCAGCACCAGGCCACACCAGCACCAGGCCACACCCAGCACCAGGCCACCACACCCAGCACCAGGCCCACACCCAGCACCAGGCCACACCCAGCACCAGGCCCACACCAGCACCAGGCCCACACCCAGCAACCAGGCCCCACACCCAGCACC
>NC_091212.1:33824334-33896834 GCF_040958095.1 Procambarus clarkii
CCTTGAAATTGGGATAATTGGGATATTTCGAAAACTGCAGTGAAGTTTGTGCAAAATGTGACTCACTGCCACTTTCAGGACTTGGCATATGTTGGGTATAAAAAGTCGTAATTTCAAACTGCGAATACGGGCATAGAGCCAGAATTTCGCTTCAAAATATGGCTCAGGCCTCGAAATTGGGATGTTTAGGATATTTTGAAAATTGCAGGGGAGTTTGTACAAAATGTGACTCACTGCCGCTATCAGTACTTGGCATATGTTGGGTATAATAAGTCGTAATTTCAAACTGCGAATACGTGCAGAGAGCCAGAATTTGGCTCCTAAATATGGTTCAGGCCTCGAAATTGCGAAGTTTGGGATATTTTGAAAACTGCAGGGGAGTTTGTTCAAAATGTGACTCACTGCCGCTTTCAGTACTTGGCATATGTTGGGTATAAAAAGTCGTAATTTCAAACTGCGAATACGTGCATAGAGCCAGAATTTGGCTCCTAAATATGGCTCAGACATCGAAATTGGAATGTTTGATATAATTTGTAAACTGCAGGGAGGTTTGGGACAAATATGACCAAACGCCGCTTTCATTACTTGGCAAATGGTCCGTATAAAAAGTCGTACCTTCAAACTGCGAATACGTGCAGAGAGCCAGAGTTTGGCTCCAAAATATGGCTCAGGCCTCGAAATTCAGTTATTTGGGATATTTTGTAAATTGCAGGGAGGTTTGGGACAACTGTGAGCAAACACCGCTTTCAGTACTTCGCATATGTTGGGTATAAAAAAGTCGTAATTTCAAACTGCGAATACGTGCAGAAAGCCATAATTTGGCTCCAAAATATGGTTCAGGCCTCGAAATTGGGATGTTGGGGATATTTTGAAAACTGCGGGAGGGTTTGGGACATATATGACCAAACGCCACTTTCAGTACTTCGCATATGTTGGGTATAAAAAAAGGCGTAATTTCAAACTGCGAATACGTGCAGAGAGCCAAAATTTAGCTCCAAAATGTGGCTCAGGCCTCGAAATTTTGATGTTTGGGATATTTTGAAAACTGCAGGGGAGTTTGTTCAAAATGTGACTCACTGCCGCTTTCAGTACTTGGCATATGTTGGGTATAATAAGTCGTAATTTCAAACTGCGAATACGTGCAGAGAGCCAGAATTTTGCTCCAAAATATGGTTCAGGCCTCGAAATTGCGAAGTTTGGGATATTTTGAAAACTGCAGGGGAGTTTGTGCAAAATGTGACTCACTGCTGCTTTCAGTACTTGGCATATGTTGGGTATAAAAATTCGTAATTTCAAACTGCGAATACGTGCATAGAGCCAGAATTTGGCTCCTAAATATGGCTCAGACATCGAAATTGGGATGTTTGGGATATTTTGAAAACTGCGGGGGGCTTTGGGACAAATATGACCAAACGCCGCTTTCATTACCTTGCATATGTTTCGTATAAAAAGTCGTAATATCAAACTGCGAATACGTGCATAGAGCCAGAATTTGGCTCCAAAATATGGCCCAGACATCGAAATTGGGATGTTTGATATATTTTGTAAACTGCAGGGAGGTTTAGGACAAATATGACTAAACGCCGCTTTCATTACTTGGCAAATGTTCCGTATAAAAAGTCGTAACTTCAAACTGCAAATACGTGCAGAGAGCCAGAATTTGGCTCCAAAATGGCTGAGGCCTCGAAATTCAGTTGTTTGGGATATTTTGTAAACTGTAGGGAGGTTTGGGACAAATGTGAGTAAACGCCGCTTTCAGTACTTCGCATATGTTGGGTATAAAAAAGTCGTATTTTCATACTGCGAATACGTGCAGAGAGCCGGAATTTGGCTCAAAAATATGGCTCAGGCCTCGAAATTGGGATGTTTGGGATATTTTGAAAACTGCGAGAGGGTTTGGGACAAATATGACGAAACGCCGCTTTCATTACTTTGCATATGTTTCGTATAAAAAGTCGTAATTTCAAACAGCGAATACGTGCAGAGAGCCAGAACTTGACTCCAAATATGGTTCAGGCCTCGAAATTGGGATATTTGGGATATTTCGAAAACTGCAGGGGGGTTTGGGACAAATATGACCAAACGCCGCTTTCAGTACTTCGCATATGTTGGGTATAAAAAAATCGTAATTTCAAACTGCGAATACGTGCAGAGAGCCAGAATTTGGCTCCAAAATATGGCTCAGGCCTCGAAATTGGGATGTTTGGGATATTTTGAAAACTGCAGGGGAGTTTGATCAAAATGTGACTAATTGCCGCTTTCAGTACTTGGCATATGTTGGGTATAATAAGTCGTAATTTCAATTGCGAATACGTGCAGAGAGCAAGAATTTGGCTCCAAAATATGGTTCAGGCCTCGAAATTGGGATATTTGGGATATTTTGAAAACTGCAGGGGAGTTTGTGCAAAATGTGACTCACTGCCGCTATCAGTACTTGGCAAATGTTAGGTATAAAAATTCGTAATATCAAACTGGGAATACATGCAGAGAGCCAGAATTTGGCTCCAAAATATTGCTCAGGCTTTGAAATTGGAATAATTGGGATATTTCGAAAACTGCAGGGAAGTTTGTGCAAAATGTGACTCACTGCCACTTTCAGGACTTGGCATATGTTGGGTATAAAAAGTCGTAATTTCATATTGCGAATGTGTGCATAGAGCCAGAATTTGTCTCCAAAATATGGCTCAGCCCTCGAAATTGGGATGTTTGGGATATTTTGAAAACTGCTGAGGGCTTTGGGACAAATATGACCAAACGCCCCTTTCATTACTTTGCATATGTTTCGTATAAAAATCGTAATATCAAACTGCGAATACGTGCATAGAGCCAGAATTTTGCTCCAAAATATGGCCCAGGCTTCGAAATTGGGATATTTGTGATATTTTGAAAACTGCAGGGAGCTTTGGGACATATGTAACAAACGCCGCTTTCATTACTTGGCATATGTTCCATATAAAAAGATATAATTTCAAACTGCGAATACGTGCATAGAGCCAGAATTTGGCTCCAAAATATGGCTCAGACCTCGAAATTGGGATGTTTATGATATTTTGAAAACTGCAGGGGACTTTGTACAAAATGTGACTCACTGCCGCTATCAGTACTTGGCATATGTTGGGTATAAAAATTTGTAATTTCAAACTGCGAATACGTGCAGAGAGCCAGAATTTGGCTCCAAAATATTGCTCAGGCTTAGAAATTGGGATATTTGGGATATTTCGAAAACTGCAGGGGAGTTTGTGCAAAATATGACTCATTGCCGCTTTCAGTACTTGGCATATGTTGGGTATAATAAATCGTAATTTCAAACTGCGAATACGTGCAGAGAGCCAGAATTTGGCTCCAAAATATGGTTCAGGCCTCGAAATTGGGAAGTTTGGGATATTTTGAAAACTGCAGGGGAGTTTGTGCAAAATGTGACTCACTGCCGCTTTCAGTACTTGGCATATGTTGGGTAAAAAAAGTCGTAATTTCAAACTGCGAATACGTGCATAGAGCCAGAATTTGGCTCCAAAATATGGCTAAGGCATCGAAATTGGGCTGTTTGATATATTTTGTAAACTGCAGGGAGGTTTGGGACAAATATGACCAAACACCGCTTTCATTACTTGGCAAATGTTCTGAATAAAAAGGCGTAATTTCAAACTGCAAATACGTGATGAGAGCAAAAATTTAGCTCCAAAATGTGGCTCAGGCCTCGAAATTGGGATGTTTGGGATATTTTAAAAACTGCAGGGGAGTTTGTGCAAAATGTGATTCACAGCCGCTATCAGTACATGGCATATGTTGGGTATAAAAAGTCGTAATTTTAAACTGTGAATACGTGCAGAGATCCTGAATTTGGCTCCAAAACATGGCTCAGGCCTCGAAATTGGGATGTTTCGGATATTTTGAAAACTGCAGGGGAGTTTGTGCAAAATGTGACTCACAGCCGCTATCAGTACATGGCATATGTTGGGTATAAAAAGTCGTAATTTCAAACTACGAATACGTGCATAGAGCCAGAATTTGGTTCCAAAATATGGCTCAGGCCTCGAAATATGGTTGTTTGGGATATTTTCAAAACTGCAGGGAGGTTTGGGACAAATGTGACCAAACGCCGCTTTCAGTATTTCGCATATGTTGGGTATAAAAAAGTCGTAATATCAAACTGGGAATACATGCAGAGAGCCAGAAGTTGGCTCCAAAATATTGCCCAGGCCTTGAAATTGGGATAATTGGGATATTTCGAAAACTGCAGGGAAGTTTGTTCAAAATGTGACTCACTGCCACTTTCAGTACTTGGCATATGTTGGGTATAAAAAGTCGTAATTTCAAACTGCGAATACGTGCATAGAGCCAGAATTTCGCTTCAAAATATGGCTCAGGCCTCGAAATTGGGATGTTTAGGATATTTTGAAAACTGCAGGGGAGTTTGTACAAAATGTGACTCACTGCCGCTATCAGTTATTGGCATCTGTTGGGTATAATAAGTCGTAATTTCAAACTGCGAATACGTGCAGAGAGCCAGAAATTGGCTCCAAAATATTGCTCAGGCCTAGAAATTGGGATATTTTGGATATTTCGAAAACTGCAGGGGAGTTTGTGCAAAATGTGACTCATTGCCTCTTTCAGTACTTGGCATATGTTGGGTATAATGAGTCGTAATATCAAACTGCGAATACGTGCATAGAGCCAGAATTTTGCTCCAAAATATGGCTTAGGCTTCGAAATTGGGATATTTGTGATATTTTGAAAACTGCAGGGAGCTTTGGGACAAATGTAACCAAACGCCGCTTTCATTACTTGGCATATGTTCCGTATAAAATGTCGTAATTTCAAAATGCGAATACGTGCATAGAGCCAGAATTTGGCTTCAAAATATGGCTCACGCCTCGAAAATGGGATGTTTAGGATATTTTGAAAACTTCAGGGGAGTTTGTACAAAATTTGACTCACTGCCGCTAACAGTATTTGGCATATGTTGGGTATAATAAGTCGTAATTTCAAACTGCAAATACGTGCAGAGAGCCAGAAATTGGCACCAAAATATTGCTCAGGCCTAGAAATTGCGATATTTTGGATATTTCGAAAACTGCAGGGGAGTTTGTGCAAATGTGACTCATTGCCACTTTCAGTACTTGGCATATGTTGGGTATAATAAGTCGTAATTTCAAACTGCGAATACGTGCAGAGAGCCAGAATTTGGCTCCAAAATATGGTTCAGGCCTCGAAATTGGGAAGTTTGGGATATTTTGAAAACTGCAGGGGAGTTTGTGCAAAACGTTACTCACTGCCGCTTTCAGTACTTGGCATATGTTGGGTATAAAAAGTCGTAATTTCAAACTGCGAATACGTGCATAGAACCAGAATTTGGCTCCAAAATATGGCTCAGACATCGAAATTGGGATGTTTGATATATTTTGTAAACTGCAGGGAGGTTTGGGACAAATATGACCAAACGCCGCTTTCATTACTTGGCAAATGTTCCGTATAAAAAGTCGTAACTTCAAACTGCGAATAAGTGCAGAGAGCCAGAATTTGGCTCCAAAATATGGCTCAGGCCTCGAAACTGGGATGTTTGGGATATTTTGAAAACTGGGGGAGGGTTTGGGACAAATATGACCAAACGCCGCTTTCATTACTTTGCATATGTTTCGTATAAAAATTCGTAATTTCAAACAGCGAATACGTTCAGAGAGCCAGAACTTGACTCCAAATATGGCTCAGGCCTCGACATTGGGATGTTTGGGATATTTTGAAAACTGCAGGGGAGTTTGATCAAAATGTGACTAATTGCCGCTTTCAGTACTTGGCAAAAGTTGGGTATAATAAGTCGTAATTTCAAACTGCGAATACATGCAGAGAGCAAGAATTTGGCTCCAAAATATGGTTCAGGCCTCGAAATTGGGATATTTGGGATATTTTGAAAACTGCAGTGGGAGGTTGTGCAAAATGTGACTCACTGCCGCTTTCAGTACTTGGCGTATGTTGGGTATAATAAGTCGTAATTTCAAACTGCGAATACGTGCAGATAGCCAGAATTTGGCTCTAAAATATGGCTCAGGCCTCGATATTGGGATGTTTGGGATATTTTGAAAACTGCAGAGGGGATTGGGACAAATGTGACCAAACGACGCTTTCAGCACTTGGCATATGTTGGGTATAAAAAAATCGTAATTTCGTACTGCGAATACGTGCAGAGAGCCAGAATTTGGCTCCAAAATATGGCTCAGGCCTCGAAATTGGGATATTTATGATATTTTGAAAACTGCAGGGGAGTTTGTGCAAAATGTAACTCACTGCCGCTTTCAGGACTTGGCATATGTTGGGAATAAAAAGTTGTAATATCAAACAGCGAATACGTGCAGAGAGTAAGAATTTGGCTCCAAAATATAGCTCAGGCCTCGATATTGGGATGTTTGGGATATTTTGAAAACTGCATGGGAGTTTGTGCAAAATGTTACCAAACGCCGCTTTCAGTACTTCGCATATGTTGGGTATAAAAAATTCGTAATTTCAAACTGCGAATACGTGCAGAGAGCCAGAATTTGGCTCCAAAATATGGCTAAGGCCTTGAGAATGGGATGTTTGGGATATTTTGAAAACTGCAGGGGAGTTTGTGCAAAATGTGACTCACTGCTGCTTTCAGTACTTGGCATATGTTGGGTATACAAGTCGTAATTTCAAACTGCGAATAAGTGCAGAGAGCCAGAATTTGGCTCCAAAATATGGCTCAGGCCTCGAAATTGGGATGTTTGGGATACTTTGAAAACTGCAGGGGGATTGGGACAAATGTGACCAAACGCCGCTTTCAGTACTTCGCATATGTTGGGTATAAAAAAGTCGCAATTTCAATCTGCGAATACGTGCAGAGAGCCAGAATTTGGCTCCAAAATATGGCACAGGCCTCGAAATTGGGATACTTGGCATATTTCGAAAACTTCATGGGAGTTTGTGCAAAATGTGACTCACTTCCGCTTTCAGGACTTGACATATGTTTCGTATAAAAAGTCGTAATTTCAAACAGCGAATACGTGCAGAGAGCCAGAATTTGGCTCTAAAATGTGGCTCAGGCCTCGAAATTGGGATGTTTGGGATATTATGAAAACTGCAGGAGAGATTGTGCAAAATGTGACTCACTGCCGCTATCAGTACTTGGCATATGTTGGGTATAAAAAAGTCGTAATTTCAAACTGCGAATAGGTGCAGAGAGCCAGAATTTGGCTCCAAAATATGGTTCAGGCCTTGAAATTGGGATGTTTGGGATATTTTGAAAACTGCAGGGGAGTTTGTGCAAAATGTGACTCACTGCCGCTATCAGTACTTGGCAAATGTTGGGTATAAAAAGTCGTAATTTCATATTGCGAATATGTGCATAGAACCAGAATTTGGCTCCAAAATATGGCTCAGGCCTCGAAATTGGGATGTTTGGGATATTTTGAAAACTGCAGGGGGCTTTGGGACAAATATGACCAAACGCCGCTTTCATTACTTTGCATATGTTTCGTATAAAAATCGTAATATCAAACTGCGAATACGTGCATAGAGCCAGTATTTTGCTCCAAAATATGGCCCAGGCTTCGAAATTGGGATATTTGTGATATTTTGAAAACTGCAGGGAGCTTTGGGACAAATTTAACCAAACGCCGCTTACATTACTTGGCATATGTTCCGTATAAAAAGTCGTAATTTCAAACTGCGAATACGTGCATAGAGCCAGAATTTGGCTCCAAAATATGGCTCAGGCCTCGAAATTGGGATGTTTATGATATTTTGAAAACTGCGAGGGAGTTTGTTCAAAATGTGACTCACTGCCGCTATCAGTACTTGGCATATGATGGGTATAAAAATTTGTAATTTCAAACTGCGAATACGTGCAGAGAGCCAGAATTTGGCTCCAAAATATTGCTCAGGCCTAGAAATTGGGATATTTGGGATATTTCGAAAACTGCAGGGGAGTTTGTGCAAAATATGACTCATTGCCGCTTTCAGTACTTGGCATTTGTTGGGTATAATAAGTCGTAATTTCAAACTGCGAATACGTGCAGAGAGCCAGAATTTGGCTCCAAAATATGGTTCAGGCCTCGAAATTGGGAAGTTTGGGATATTTTGAAAACTGCAGGGGAGTTTGTGCAAAACGTTACTCACTGCCGCTTTCAGTACTTGGCATATGTTGGGTATAAAAAGTCGTAATTTCAAACTGCGAATACGTGCATAGAACCAGAATTTGGCTCCAAAATATGGCTCAGACATCGAAATTGGGATGTTTGATATATTTTGTAAACTGCAGGGAGGTTTGGGACAAATATGACCAAACGCCGCTTTCATTACTTGGCAAATGTTCCGTATAAAAAGTCGTAACTTCAAACTGCGAATAAGTGCAGAGAGCCAGAATTTGGCTCCAAAATATGGCTCAGGCCTCGAAACTGGGATGTTTGGGATATTTTGAAAACTGGGGGAGGGTTTGGGACAAATATGACCAAACGCCGCTTTCATTACTTTGCATATGTTTCGTATAAAAATTCGTAATTTCAAACAGCGAATACGTTCAGAGAGCCAGAACTTGACTCCAAATATGGCTCAGGCCTCGACATTGGGATGTTTGGGATATTTTGAAAACTGCAGGGGAGTTTGATCAAAATGTGACTAATTGCCGCTTTCAGTACTTGGCATAAGTTGGGTATAATAAGTCGTAATTTCAAACTGCGAATACATGCAGAGAGCAAGAATTTGGCTCCAAAATATGGTTCAGGCCTCGAAATTGGGATATTTGGGATATTTTGAAAACTGCAGTGGGAGGTTGTGCAAAATGTGACTCACTGCCGCTTTCAGTACTTGGCGTATGTTGGGTATAATAAGTCGTAATTTCAAACTGCAAATACGTGCAGATAGCCAGAATTTGGCTCTAAAATATGGCTCAGGCCTCGATATTGGGATGTTTGGGATATTTTGAAAACTGCAGAGGGGATTGGGACAAATGTGACCAAACGACGCTTTCAGCACTTGGCATATGTTGGGTATAAAAAAATCGTAATTTCGTACTGCGAATACGTGCAGAGAGCCAGAATTTGGCTCCAAAATATGGCTCAGGCCTCGAAATTGGGATATTTATGATATTTTGAAAACTGCAGGGGAGTTTGTGCAAAATGTAACTCACTGCCGCTTTCAGGACTTGGCATATGTTGGGAATAAAAAGTTGTAATATCAAACAGCGAATACGTGCAGAGAGCAAGAATTTGGCTCCAAAATATAGCTCAGGCCTCGATATTGGGATGTTTGGGATATTTTGAAAACTGCATGGGAGTTTGTGCAAAATGTTACCAAACGCCGCTTTCAGTACTTCGCATATGTTGGGTATAAAAAATTCGTAATTTCAAACTGCGAATACGTGCAGAGAGCCAGAATTTGGCTCCAAAATATGGCTAAGGCCTTGAGAATGGGATGTTTGGGATATTTTGAAAACTGCAGGGGAGTTTGTGCAAAATGTGACTCACTGCTGCTTTCAGTACTTGGCATATGTTGGGTATACAAGTCGTAATTTCAAACTGCGAATAAGTGCAGAGAGCCAGAATTTGGCTCCAAAATATGGCTCAGGCCTCGAAATTGGGATGTTTGGGATACTTTGAAAACTGCAGGGGGGATTGGGACAAATGTGACCAAACGCCGCTTTCAGTACTTCGCATATGTTGGGTATAAAAAAGTCGCAATTTCAATCTGCGAATACGTGCAGAGAGCCAGAATTTGGCTCCAAAATATGGCACAGGCCTCGAAATTGGGATACTTGGCATATTTCGAAAACTGCATGGGAGTTTGTGCAAAATGTGACTCACTTCCGCTTTCAGGACTTGACATATGTTTCGTATAAAAAGTCGTAATTTCAAACAGCGAATACGTGCAGAGAGCCAGAATTTGGCTCTAAAATGTGGCTCAGGCCTCGAAATTGGGATGTTTGGGATATTATGAAAACTGCAGGAGAGATTGTGCAAATGTGACTCACTGCCGCTATCAGTACTTGGCATATGTTGGGTATAAAAAAGTCGTAATTTCAAACTGCGAATAGGTGCAGAGAGCCAGAATTTGGCTCCAAAATATGGTTCAGGCCTTGAAATTGGGATGTTTGGGATATTTTGAAAACTGCAGGGGAGTTTGTGCAAAATGTGACTCACTGCCGCTATCAGTACTTGGCAAATGTTGGGTATAAAAAGTCGTAATTTCATATTGCGAATATGTGCATAGAACCAGAATTTGGCTCCAAAATATGGCTCAGGCCTCGAAATTGGGATGTTTGGGATATTTTGAAAACTGCAGGGGGCTTTGGGACAAATATGACCAAACGCCGCTTTCATTACTTTGCATATGTTTCGTATAAAAATCGTAATATCAAACTGCGAATACGTGCATAGAGCCAGTATTTTGCTCCAAAATATGGCCCAGGCTTCGAAATTGGGATATTTGTGATATTTTGAAAACTGCAGGGAGCTTTGGGACAAATTTAACCAAACGCCGCTTACATTACTTGGCATATGTTCCGTATAAAAAGTCGTAATTTCAAACTGCGAATACGTGCATAGAGCCAGAATTTGGCTCCAAAATATGGCTCAGGCCTCGAAATTGGGATGTTTATGATATTTTGAAAACTGCGAGGGAGTTTGTTCAAAATGTGACTCACTGCCGCTATCAGTACTTGGCATATGATGGGTATAAAAATTTGTAATTTCAAACTGCGAATACGTGCAGAGAGCCAGAATTTGGCTCCAAAATATTGCTCAGGCCTAGAAATTGGGATATTTGGGATATTTCGAAAACTGCAGGGGAGTTTGTGCAAAATATGACTCATTGCCGCTTTCAGTACTTGGCATTTGTTGGGTATAATAAGTCGTAATTTCAAACTGCGAATACGTGCAGAGAGCCAGAATTTGGCTCCAAAATATGGTTCAGGCCTCGAAATTGGGAAGTTTGGGATATTTTGAAAACTGCAGGGGAGTTTGTGCAAAATGTGACTCACTGCCGCTTTCAGTACTTGGCAAATGTTGGGTATAAAAATTCGTAATTTCAAACTGCGAATACGTGCATAGAGCCAGAATTTGGCTCCAAAATATGGCTCAGGCATCTAAATTGGGCTGTTTGATATATTTTGTAAACTGAAGGGAGGTTTGGGACAAATATGACCAAACGCCGCTTTCATTTCTTGGCAAATGTTCCGTATCAAAAGTCGTAACTTCAAACTGCGAATACGTGCAGAGAGCCAGAATTTGGCTCCAAATTATGGCTCAGGCCTCGAAATTCAGTTTTTTGGGATATTTGGTAAATTGCAGGGAGGTTTGGGACAAATGTGAGCAAACGCCGCTTTCAGTACTTCGCATATGATGGGTATAAAAAAGTCGTAACCCAGCAAACAATTTTAGGTTGCCACAACATATCTGGAAAGTATTTGAAAGTATTGGAAACGTTTGTTTTATCGTATCAGATACGATATTGTGTGTGGACTTAAATAGGTTTCCAAAACTTATAACCAAGACATATGTATCTAACACTAATTTGAGATGTTGTGGCAACTTTACACTCCTAACATGAGTCATTCATAATCCATTCATATACCAATATGAATCTCTTATGAAAGGTTTGAGCCAATAATCTGAACCCTTTTCACATCTTTGTGTTTAAAGTTAAATTTCTTGAAATTAAATTATATTTTATATTATATTATTTTTATTATATTTTATATTATATTATTATTTTCAATTTAAATATTAAAACCAATTGAAGGGTAAAAAAAATCTAATAATTTATATTTCTTTTATTATTTACTAACAATTATAATTATTTACTAACGGAGAGAGGGGAGGCTGTACGGCAGAGAGTGGCGGCTGTGGCGGACAGTGGCGGCTGTGGCGGACAGTGGCGGCGGTGGCGGATAGTGGCGGCGGGCGGACAGTGGCGGCGGGCGGACAGTGGCGGTGGCGGGCGGACAGTGGTGGCGGCGGGCGGACAGTGGTGGCGGCGGGCGGACAGTGGTGGCGGCGGACAGTGGCGGAGGTGGCGGATAGTGGCGGCTGTGGCGGATAGTGGCGGCGGGCGGACCGTGGTGGCTTTGGCGGCGGTGGTGGACAGTGGCGGCGGCGGTGGTGGACAGTGGCGGCGGGCGGACAGTGGCGGCGGCGGGCGGACAGTGGCGGCGGCGGGCGGACAGTGGCGGCGGCGGGCGGACAGTGGCGGCGGCGGGCGGACAGTGGAGGCGGCGGGCGGACAGTGGTGGCGGCGGGCGGACAGTGGTGGCGGCGGGCGGACAGTGGTGGCGGCGGGCGGACAGTGGTGGCGGCGGGCGGACAGTGGTGGCGGCGGGCGGACAGTGGTGGCGGCGGGCGGACAGTGGTGGCGGTGGCAGACAGTGGTGGCGGTGGCAGACAGTGGTGGCGGTGGCGGACAGTGGTGGCGGTGGCGGACAGTGGTGGCGGTGGCGGATAGTGGAAGCGGGCGGACAGTGGCGGCGGTGGCGGATAGTGGCGGCGGGCGGACAGTGGCGTCGGGCGGACAGTGGCGGCGGTGGCGGATAGTGGCGGCGGGCGGACAGTGGCGGCGGGCGGACAGTGGCGGCGGTGGCGGATAGTGGCGGCGGGCGGACAGTGGCGGCGGGCGGACAGTGGCGGCGGGCGGACAGTGGCGGCGGGCGGACAGTGGTGGCTGTGGCGGATAGTGGCGGCGGGCGGACCGTGGCGGCTTTGGCGGCGGTGGTGGACAGTGGCGGCGGGCGGACAGTGGCGGCGGCGGGCGGACAGTGGCGGCGGCGGGTGGACAGTGGCGCGGCGGCGCGAACAGTGGCGGCGGCGGGCGGACAGTGGTGGCGGCGGGCGGACAGTGGAGGCGGCGGGCGGACAGTGGAGGCGGCGGGCGGACAGTGGAGGCGGCGGGCGGACAGTGGCGGCGGTGGCGGACAGTGGCAGCGGTGGCGGACAGTGGCGGCGGTGGCGGACACTGGCGGCTGTGTCTGGCGGTGGTGGCGGGCGGTGGCGGGTGGCGGCGTCTGTGATGAGTGGTGGCGGCTGGCGGTGGTGGGTGGTGGCGGCGGCGGTGGTGGTGGGTGGTGGTGGGCGGCGGTGATGGGTGGTGGCGGCGGCGGTGGTGGTGGGTGGTGGTGGCGGCGGCGGTGGTGGGTGGTGGTGGCGGCGGCGGTGATGGGTGGTGGCGGCGGCGGTGGTGGTGGGTGGTGGTGGCGGCGGCGGTGGTGGGTGGTGGTGGCGGCGGCGGTGATGGGTGGTGGCGGCGGTGGTGGTGGGTGGTGGTGGCGGCGGCGGCTGTGGTGGTGGGTGGTGGTGGTGGGTGGTGGCGGCGGCGGGTGGCGGTGGTGGGTGGCTGGTGGCGGGTGGCGGCTGGTGGTGGGTGGTGGCGGCGGGTGGCGGCTGGTGGTGGGTGGTGGCGGCGGGTGGTGAGTGGCGGTGGTGGGTGGCGGTGGCTGGTGGTGGCGGGTGGCGGCTGGTGGTGGGTGGTGGCGGTGGCGGCTGGTGGTGGGTGGTGGCGGCGGGTGGTGAGTGGCGGTGGTGGGTGGCTGTGGCTGGTGCGGCTGGTGGCGGGTGGTGGCGGGTGGCGGCTGGTGGTGGGTGGTGGCGGGAGGCGGCTGGTACTGGTGGGTGGTGGCGGGTGGCGGCTGGTGGTGGGTGGCGGGTGGCGGCGGGTGGTGGGTGGTGGCGGCGGGTGGTGGGTGGTGGCGGCGGGTGGTGAGTGGCGGTGGTGGGTGGCGGTGGCTGTGGCGGGTGGCGGCTGGTGGTGGGTGGTGGCGGGTGGCGGCTGGTGGTGGGTGGTGGCGGGTTGGTGGCGGGTGGCGGCTGGTGGTTGGGTGGTGGCGGCGGCGGCGGTGATGGGTGGTGGCGGCGGCGGTGGTGGTGGGTGGTGGTGGCGGCGGCGGTGGTGGTTGTTGGTGGTGACGGCGGCGGTGATGGGTGGGTGGCGGTGGTGGTGGTGGTTGGTGGTGGCGGCGGCGGCTGGTGGTGGTGGGTGGTGGTGGTGGGTGGTGGCGGCGGGTGGCGGTGGTGGGTGGCGGTGGCTGGTGGCGGCTGGTGGTGGGTGGTGGCGGCGGGTGGTGAGTGGCGGTGGTGGGTGGCGGTGGCTGGTGGCGGGTGGCGGCTGGTGGCGGGTGGTGGCGGGTGGCGGCTGGTGGTGGGTGGTGGCGGCTGGTGGTGGGTGGTGGCGGCTGGTGGTGGCGGCTGGTGGTGGGTGGTGGCGGCGGTGATGGGTGGTGGCGGCGGTGGTGGTGGTGGGTGGTGGTGGCGGCGGCGGTGATGGGTGGTGGCGGCGGCGGTGGTGGTGGGTGGTGGTGGCGGCGGCGGTGATGGGTGGTGGCGGCGGTGGTGGTGGGTGGTGGTGGCGGCGGCGGCGGCGGCTGGTGGTGGTGGGTGGTGGTGGCGGCGGCGGCTGGTGGTGGTGGGTGGTGGTGGTGGGTGGTGGCGGCGGGTGGCGGTGGTGGGTGGCGGTGGCTGGTGGTGGCTGGTGGTGGGTGGTGGCGGCGGGTGGTGAGTGGCGGTGGCTGGTGGCGGGTGGCGGGTGGTGGCGGGTGGCGGCTGGTGGTGGCGGCTGGTGGTGGGTGGTGGCGGGTGGCGGCTGGTGGTGGGGGGCGGGTGGCGGGTGGTGGCGGCGGGTGGTGAGTGGCGGTGGTGGGTGGCGGTGGCTTGTGGCGGGTGGCGGCTGGTGGTGGGTGGTGGCGGGTGGCGGCTGGTGGTGGGTGGTGGCGGGTGGCGGCTGGTGGTGGGTGGCGGCTGGTGGCGGGTGGCGGCTGGTGGTGGGTGGTGGCGGCTGGTGGTGGGTGGTGGCGGGTGGGCGGCTGGTGGTGGCGGCTGGTGGTGGGTGGTGGCGGCGGTGATGGGTGGTGGCGGCGGTGGTGGTGGTGGGTGGTGGTGGCGGCGGCGGTGATGGGTGGTGGCGGCGGCGGTGGTGGTGGGTGGTGGTGGCGGCGGCGGTGATGGGTGGTGGCGGCGGTGGTGGTGGGTGGTGGTGGCGGCGGCGGCTGGTGGTGGTGGGTGGTGGTGGCGGCGGCGGCTGGTGGTGGTGGGTGGTGGTGGTGGGTGGTGGCGGCGGGTGGCGGAGGTGGGTGGCGGTGGCTGGTGGTGGCTGGTGGTGGGTGGTGGCGGCGGGTGGTGAGTGGCGGTGGCTGGTGGGTGGTGGCGGCTGGTGGTGGGTGGTGGCGGGTGGCGGCTGGTGGTGGGGGGCGGGTGGCGGGTGGTGGCGGCGGGTGGTGAGTGGCGGTGGTGGATGGCGGTGGCTTGTGGCGGGTGGCGGCTGGTGGTGGGTGGTGGCGGGTGGCGGCTGGTGGTGGGTGGCGGCTGGTGGTGGGTGGCGGGTGGCGGCGGGTGGCGGCTGGCGGGTGGCGGCGGGTGGCGGCGGGTGGTGGCGGGTGGTGGGTGGCGGGTGGCGGCGGGTGGCGGCTGGTGGTGGGTGGTGGCGGGTGGCGGCTGGTGGTGGGTGGTGGTGGGTGGTGGCGGGTGGTGGCGGGTGGCGGCTGGTGGTGGGCGGCGGGTGGCGGCGGGTGGTGGGTGGCGGGTGGCGGCGGGTGGCGGCTGGTGGCGGGTGGCGGCTGGTGGTGGGTGGCGGCGGGTGGCGGCTGGTGGTGGGTGGCGGTGGGTGGTGGCGGCTGGTGGTGGGTGGCGGCTGGTGGTGGGTGGTGGCGGGTGGCGGCTGGTGGCGGCTGGTGGTGGGTGGCGGCTGGTGGTGGGTGGTGGTGGGTGGTGGTAGGTGGTGGTGGTTGGCGGGTGGCGGCTGGTGGTGGGCGGCGGGTGGCGGCTGGTGGTGGGCGGCGGGTGGCGGCTGGTGGTGGCCAGCTGGGACACACCCTTCACCACTGAAGGTCTGAGAACAACTAACCATATGTCTCTCTCACCCACCAGCCCAATGTTGCCAGTTCGCGCTCTCAAAATGTTTCCTTCAAAGATTGTATATTATCTTTGAACAACAAGTTTGATTATCAAGGAAATAATGCATATATTATTGTCACATTAATACTGTGCAATATCTTATTACATTCCTGCTAAATAATTATAATTTGAAACAGGACAAAAAATCCAACATATATATAAAAACCAACATTAGAGATCACGAGGCCTAGGCCTCGCCTGTGACCACACATCCTGCCTCCCTGGCCTGCTACTCTCTCACACCTCACACTCTTAACTCTCTCATAATCACTCTCACTCTCTTACTCTGTCACTCTTACTCTCTGTCACTCTTACTCTCTGTCACTCTTACTCTCTGTTACTCTTACTCTGTCACTCTTACTCTGTCACTCTTACACTCTGTCACTCTTACTCTCTGTCACTCTTACTCTCTGTCACTCTTACTCTCTGTCACTCTTACTCTGTCACTCTTACTCTCTGTCACTCTTACTCTGTCACTCTTACTCTCTGTCACTCTTACTCTCTGTCACTCTTACTCTCTGTCACTCTTACTCTCTGTCACTCTTACTCTCTGTCACTCTTACTCTCTGTCACTCTTACTCTCTGTCACTCTTACTCTCTGTCACTCATACTCTCTGTCACTCTTACTCTCTGTCACTCTTACTCTGTCACTCTTACTCTCTGTCACTCTTACTCTCTGTCACTCTTACTCTCTGTCACTCTTACTCTGTCACTCTTACTCTGTCACTCTTACTCTGTCACTCTTACTCTCTGTCACTCTTACTCTCTGTCACTCTTACTCTCTGTCACTCTTACTCTCTGTCACTCTTACTCTGTCACTCTTACTCTCTGTCACTCTTACTCTCTGTCACTCTTACTCTGTCACTCTTACTCTCTGTCACTCTTACTCTCTGTCACTCTTACTCTCTGTCACTCTTACTATCTGTCACTCTTACACTGTCATTCTTACTCACTCTCAGTCACCCTTACCCATTCATACTCACTCTCTCTCTTACTCTCATACTCTTACTCTCAATTACTCTTACTCTCAATTACTCTTACTCTCAATCACTCTTACTCCCAATCACTCCTACTCCCAATCACTCCTACTCTCAATCACTCCTACTCTCATTCTTACTCTTACTCCTACTCCCAATCACTCTTACTCTCAATCACTCTTATTCTCATTCTTACTCTTACTCTCACTCTTACTCCCAATCACTCTTACTCCCAATCACTCTTACTCTCAATCACTCTTACTCTCAATCACTCTTACTCTCATTCTTACTCTTACTCACTCTTACTCTCAATCACTCTTATTCTCATTCTTACTCCTACTCTCAATCACTCTTACTCTCAATCACTCTTACTCCCAATCACTCTTACTCTCAATCACTCTTACTCTCAATCACTCTTACTCTCAATCACTCTTACTCTCATTCTTACTCTTACTCACTCTTACTCTCAATCACTCTTATTCTTATTCCTACTCCCAATCACTCTTACTCCCAATCACTCTTACTCTCAATCACTCTTACTCCCAATCACTCTTACTCTCAATCACTCTTACTCTCAATCACTTTTACTCTCAATCACTCTTACTCTCAATCACTCTTACTCTCACTAACTCTCAATCACTCTTACTCTCACTCTAACTCTCAATCACTCTTTCGCACTATTACTCACTCTTTCTCTCAGTCATCCTTACTCACTCTCATACTCACTCTTACTCTGTCACTCTTACTCTCTGTCACTCTTACTCTCTGTCACTCTTACTCTCTGTCACTCTTACTCTCTGTCACTCTTACTCTCTGTCACTCTTACTCTCTATCACTCTTACTCTGTCATTCTTACTCTGTCACTCTTACTCACTCTCAGTCACCCTTACCCATTCATACTCACTCTCTCACTCTTACTCTCATACTCTTACTCTCAATCACTCCTACTCTCATTCTTACTCTTACTCTTACTCCCAATCACTCATACTCTCAATCACTCTTATTCTCATTCTTACTCTTACTCTCACTCTTACTCCCAATCACTCTTACTCCCAATCACTCTTACTCTCAATCACTCTTACTCTCAATCACTCTTACTCTCAATCACTCTTACTCTCACTAACTCTCAATCACTCTTACTCTCACTCTAACTCTCAATCACTCTTACTCTCATACTCACTCTTACTCTCAATCACTTTACTCTCACTCTTACTCATTCTGTCACCCTTACTCTCACTCTTACTCACTCTGTCACTCTTACTCACTCTCAGTCACTCTTATACTCACTCTTACTCACACTTACACACTCTCTGGTACTCTCACTCACCTTCAGTCACTCTTACTCACTCTTACCCACTCTCGCTCACTCTTACTCACTCTAGTTAATAAGAACACGCCAATATAAGACAACAAAACGTTTTCAGATTCTTTCTCACCACTTTCCAGCAACTTTTATAATTTATATAAATTATCTTAGGGAATAATACATAAATTATATATTTAAACATGATATTAGTGTTTAGTGGAATGCATAAGGAGTCAAATTGTGTTAAAAAGAGCGATTTTTAGAAAATTTGGAAAACTACTTTTTTCTGTTCATATTATAACTAAATGGATTTTAAAGGTTTCACTCAGCCAATATATATCATTCACAATTTATTAATGAATTTTACAAAAAAACACCATAAATTTTATATTTAAACATGTAAAAATTATTTGTTTTACATTTGGAAGAAAATAATTGTAGAAAAACTATTGATAATTAAACCTTTGTGTTTGGATTTTTTGAGTAAAAGTTTCTCAAAGGCTCTCCTGCACCATTCTCAATGCAAATCATTCCCACACCTATGGGAAGAGATAGGCGAACGTTGTGTAGATGATTTGTGTTTGCTGGGAATTTCAAACTGCGAATACGTGCAGAGAGCCAGAATTTGTCTCCAAAATATGGCTCAGGCCTCGAAATTGGGATGTTTGGGATATTTTGAAAACTGCGGGAGGGTTTGGGACAAATATGCCCAAACGCCACTTTCAGTACTTCGCATATGTTGGGTATAAAAAAAGGCGTAATTTCAAACTGCGAATACGTGCATAGAGCCAGAATTTGGCTTAAAAATATGGCTCAGGCCTCGAAATTGGGATGTTTAGGATATTTTGAAAACTTCAGGGGAGTTTGTACAAAATTTGACTAACTGCCGCTATCAGTACTTGGCATATGTTGGGTATAATAAGTCGTAATTTCAAACTGCGAATACGTGCAGAGAGCCAGAAATTGGCTCCAAAATATTGCTCAGGTCTAGAAATTGGGATATTTTGGATATTTCGAAAACTGCAGGGGAGTTTGTGCAAAATGTGACTCATTGCCGCTTTCAGTACTTGGCATATGTTGGGTATAATAAGTCGTAATATCAAACTGCGAATACGTGCATAGAGCCAGAATTTTGCTCCAAAATATGGCTCAGGCTTCGAAATTGGGATATTTGTGATATTTTGAAAACTGCAGGGAGCTTTGGGACAAATGTAACCAAACGCCGCTTTCATTACTTGGCATATGTTCCGTATAAAATGTCGTAATTTCAAACTGCGAATACGTGCATAGAGCCAGAATTTGGCTTCAAAATATGGCTCACGCCTCGAAATTGGGATGTTTAGGATATTTTGAAAACTTCAGGGGAGTTTGTACAAAATTTGACTCACTGCCGCTATCAGTACTTGGCATATGTTGGGTATAATAAGTCGTAATTTCAAACTGCGAATACGTGCAGAGAGCCAGAAATTGGCCCCAAAATATTGCTCAGGCCTAGAAATTGGGATATTTTGGATATTTCGAAAACTGCAGGGGAGTTTGTGCAAAATGTGACTCATTGCCGCTTTCAGTACTTGACATATGTTGGGTATAATAAGTCGTAATTTCAAACTGTGGATACGTGCAGAGAGCCAGAATTTGGCTCCAAAATATGGTTCAGGCCTCGAAATTGGGAAGTTTGGGATATTTTGAAAACTGCAGGGGAGTTTGTGCAAAACGTGACTCACTGCCGCTTTCAGTACTTGGCATATGTTGGGTATAAAAAGTCGTAATTTCAAACTGCGAATACGTGCATAGAACCAGAATTTGGCTCCAAAATATGGCTCAGACATCGAAATTGGGATGTTTGATATATTTTGTAAACTGCAGGGAGGTTTGGGACAAATATGACCAAACGCCGCTTTCATTACTTGGCAAATGTTCCGTATAAAAAGTCGTAACTTCAAACTGCGAATAAGTGCAGAGAGCCAGAACTTGACTCCAAATATGGCTCAGGCCTTGAAATTGGGATATTTGGGATATTTCGAAAACTGCAGGGGAGTTTGGGACAAATATGACCAAATGCCGCTTTCAGTACTTCGCATATGTTGGGTATAAAAAAATCGTAATTTCAAACTGCGAATACGTGCAGAGAGCCAGAATTTGGCTCCAAAATATGGCTCAGGCCTCGAAATTGGGATGTTTGGGATATTTTGAAAACTGCAGGGGAGTTTGATCAAAATGTGACTAATTGCCGCTTTCAGTACTTGGCATATGTTGGGTATAATAAGTCGTAATTTCAAACTGCGAATACATGCAGAGAGCAAGAATTTGGCTCCAAAATATGGTTCAGGCCTCGAAATTGGGATATTTGGGATATTTTGAAAACTGCAGTGGGAGTTTGTGCAAAATGTGACTCACTGCCGCTTTCAGTACTTGGCGTATGTTGGGTATAATAAGTCGTAATTTCAAACTGCGAATACGTGCAGATAGCCAGAATTTGGCTCCAAAATATGGCTCAGGCCTCGAAATTGGGTTATTTATGATATTTTGAAAACTGCAGGGGAGTTTGTGCAAAATGTAACTCACTGCCGCTTTCAGGACTTGGCACATGTTGGGAATAAAAAGTCGTAATATCAAACAGCGAATACGTGCAGAGAGCAAGAATTTGGCTCCAAAATATAGCTCAGGCCTCGATATTGGGATGTTTGGGATATTTTGAAAACTGCAGGGGAGTTTGTGCAAAATGTTACCAAACGCCGCTTTCAGTACTTCGCATATGTTGGGTATAAAAAATTCGTAATTTCAAACTGTGAATACGTGCAGAGAGCCAGAATTTGGCTCCAAAATATGGCTCAGGCCTTGAAATTGGGATGTTTGGGATATTTTGAAAACTGCAGGGGAGTTTGTTCAAAATGTGACTCACTGCTGCTCTCAGTACTTGGCATATGTTGGGTATACAAGTCGTAATTTCAAACTGCGAATAAGTGCAGAGAGCCAGAATTTGGCTCCAAAATATGGCTCAGGCCTCGAAATTGGGATGTTTGGGATACTTTGAAAACTGCAGGGGGGATTGGGACAAATGTGACCAAATGCCGCTTTCAGTACTTCGCATATGTTGGGTATAAAAAAGTCGCAATTTCAATCTGCGAATACGTGCAGAGAGCCAGAATTTGGCTCCAAAATATGGCACAGGCCTCGAAATTGGGATACTTGGCACATTTCGAAAACTGCATGGGAGTTTGTTCAAAATGTGACTCACTTCCGCTTTTAGGACTTGACATATGTTTCATATAAAAAGTCGTAATTTCAAACAGCGAATACGTGCAGAGAGCCAGAATTTGGCTCTAAAATGTGGCTCAGGCCTCGAAATTGGGATGTTTGGGATATTATGAAAACTGCAGGGGAGATTGTGCAAAATGTGACTCACTGCCGCTATCAGTACTTGGCAAATGTTGGGAATAAAAAAGTCGTAATTTCAAACTGCGAATAGGTGCAGAGAGCCAGAATTTGGCTCCAAAATATGGTTCAGGCCTTGAAATTGGGATGTTTGGGATATTTTGAAAACTGCAGGGGAGTTTGTGCAAAATGTGACTCACTGCCGCTATCAGTACTTGGCAAATGTTCCGTATAAAAAGTCGTGATTTCAAACTGCGAATACGTGCAGAGAGCCAGAATTTGGCTCCAAAATATGGTTCAGGCCTCGAATTTGGGAAGTTTGGGATATTTTGAAAACTGCAGGGGAGTTTGTGCAAAATGTGACTCACTGCCGCTTTCAGTACTTGGCAAATGTTGGGTATAAAAATTCGTAATTTCAAACTGCGAATACGTGCATAGAGCCAGAATTTGGCTCCAAAATATGGCTCAGGCATCGAAATGGGGCTGTTTGATATATTTTGTAAACTGAAGGGAAGTTTGGGACAAATATGACCAAACGCCGCTTTCATTTCTTGGCAAATGTTCCGTATAAAAAGTCGTAACTTCAAACTGCGAATACGTGCAGAGAGCCAGAATTTGGCTCCAAATTATGGCTCAGGCCTCGAAATTCAGTTATTTGGGATATTTGGTAAATTGCAGGGAGGTTTGGGACAAATGTGAGCAAACGCCGCTTTCAGTACTTCGCATATGATGGGTGCAAAAAAGTCGTAATTTCAAACTGCGAATACGTGCAGAGAGCCAGAATTTGGCTCCAAAATATGGCTCAGGCCTCGAAATTGGGATGTTTGGGATATTTTGAAAACTGCGGGAGGGTTTGGGACAAATGTGAGCAAACGCCACTTTCAGTACTTCGCATACGTTATGTATAAAAAAAGGCGTAATTTCAAACTGCGAATACGTGCAGAGAGCCAAAATTTAGCTCCAAAATGTGGATCAGGCCTCGAAATTGGGATGTTTGGGATATTTTCAAAACTGCAGGGGAGTTTGTGCAAAATGTGACTCACTGCCGCTTTCAGGACTTGGCATATGTTGGGTATAAAAAGTCGTAATTTCAAACTACGAATACGTACATAGAGCCAGAATTTGGCTCCAAAATATGGCTCAGGCCTCGAAATTGGGTTGTTTGGGATATTTTGAAAACTGCTGGGAGGTTTGGGACAAATGTGACCAAACGCTGCTTTCAGTACTTCGCATATGTTGGGTATAAAAATGTCGTAATATCAAACTGGGAATACATGCAGAGAGCCAGAATTTGGCTCCAAAATATTGCTCAGGCCTTGAAATTGGGATAATTGGGATATTTCGAAAACTGCAGGGAAGTTTGTGCAAAATGTGACTCACTGCCACTTTCAGGACTTGGCATATGTTGGGTATAAAAAGTCGTAATTTCATATTGCGAATATGTGCATAGAGCTAGAATTTGGCTCCAAAATATGGCTCAGGCCTCGAAATTGGGATGTTTGGGATATTTTGAAAACTGAGTTGGGCTTTGGGACAAATATGACCAAACGCCGCTTTCATTACTTTGCATATGTTTCGTAAAAAAAGTCGTAATATCAAACTGCGAATACGTGCATAGAGCCAGAATTTTGCTCCAAACTATGGCTCACGCTTCGAAATTGGGATATTTATAATTTTTTGAAAACTGCAGGGAGCTTTGGGACAAATGTAACCAAACGCAGCTTTCATTACTTGGCATATGTTCCGTTTAAAATGTCGTAATTTCAAACTGCGAATACGTGCATAGAGCCAGAATTTGGCTTCAAAATATGGCTCAGGCCTCGAAATTGGGATGTTTAGGATATTTTGAAAACTTCAGGGGAGTTTGTACAAAATTTGACTCACTGCCGCTATCAGTACTTGGCATATGATGGGTATAAAAATTTGTAATTTCAAACTGCGAATACGTGCAGAGAGCCAGAATTTGGCTCCAAAATATTGCTCAGGCCTAGAAATTGGGATGTTTGGGATATTTTGAAAACTGCGGGAGGGTTTGGGACATATATGACCAAACGCCACTTTCAATACTTCGCATATGTTGGGTATAAAAAAAAACGTAATTTCAAACTGCGAATACGTGCAGAGAGCCAAAATTTAGCTCCAAATTGTGGCTCAGGCCTCGAAATTGGGATGTTTGGGATATTTTGAAAACTGCAGGGGAGTTTGTGCAAAATGTGACTCAAAGCCGCTATCAGTACTTGGCATATGTTGGGTATAAAAAGTCGTAATTTCAAACTGCGAATACGTGCAGAGAGCCTGAATTTGGCTCCAAAACATGGCTCAGGCCTCGAAATTGGGATGTTTGGGATATTTTGAAAACTGCAGGGGAGTTTGTGCAAAATGTGACTCACTGCCGCTTTCAGGACTTGGCATATGTTGGGTATAAAAAGTCGTAATTTCGTATTGCGAATATGTGCATAGAGCCAGAATTTGGCTCCAAAATATGGCTCAGGCCTCGTAATTGGGATGTTTGGGATATTTTGAAAACTGCAGGGGAGTTTGTGCAAAATGTGACTCACTGCCGCTATCAGTACTTGGCATATGTTGGGTATAAAAATTCGTAATATCAAACTGGGAATACGTGCAGAGAACCAGAATTTGGCTCCAAAATATGGCTCAGGACTCGAAATTGGGATGTTTGGGATATTTTGAAAACTGCGGGGGGCTTTGGGACAAATATGACCAAACGCCGCTTTCATTACTTTGCATATGTTTCGTAAAAAAAGTCGTAATATCAAACTGCGAATACGTGCATAGAGCCAGAATTTTGCTCCAAAATATGGCTCAGGCTTCGAAATTGGGATATTTGTGATATTTTGAAAACTGCAGGGAGCTTTGGGACAAATTTAACCAAACGCCGCTTTCATTACTTGGCATATGTTCCGTATAAAATATCGTAATTTCAAACTGCGAATACGTGCATAGAGCCAGAATTTGGCTTCAAAATATGGCTCAGACCTCGAAATTGGGATGTTTAGGATATTTTGAAAACTTCAGGCGAGTTTGTACAAAAGTGACTCACTGCCGCTATCAGTACTTGGCATATGTTGGGTATAAAAATTCGTAATTTCAAACTGCGAATACGTGCAGAGAGCCAGAAATTGGCTCCAAAATATTGCTCAGGCCTAGAAATTGGGATATTTTGGATATTTCGAAAACTGCAGGGGAGTTTGTGCAAAATGTGACTCATTGCCGCTTTCAGTACTTGGCATATGTTGGGTATAATAAGTCGTAATTTCAAATTGCGAATACGTGCAGAGAACCAGAATTTGGCTCCAAAATATGGTTCAAGCCTCGAAATTGGGAAGTTTGGGATATTTTGAAAACTGCAGGGGAGTTTGTGCAAAATGTGACTCACTGCCGCTTTCAGTACTTGGCATATGTTGGGTATAAAAAGTCGTAATTTCAAACTGCGAATACGTGCATAGAGCCAGAATTTGGCTCCAAAATATGGCTCAGACATCGAAATTGGGATATTTGTGATATTTTGAAAACTGCAGGGCGCTTTGGGACAAATGTAACCAAACGCCGCTTTCATTACTTGGCATATGTTCCGTATAAAATGTCGTAATTTCAAACTGCGAATACGTGCATAGAGCCAAAATTTGGCTTCAAAATATGGCTCAGGCCTCGAAATTGGGATGTTTAGGATATTTTGAAAACTTCAGGGGAGTTTGTACAAAATGTGACTCAGTGCCACTATCAGTACTTGGCATGTGTTGGGTATAAAAATTCGTAATTTCAAACTGCGAATATGTGCAGAGAGCCAGAAATTAGCTCCAAAATATTGCTCAGGCCTAGAAATTGGGATATTTTGGATATTTCGAAAACTGCAGGGGAGTTTGTGCAAAATGTGACTCATTGCCGCTTTCAGTACTTGGCATATGTTGGGTATAATAAGTCGTAATTTCAAAGCGAATACGTGCATAGAGCCAGAATTTCTCTCCAAAATATGGCTCAGACATCGAAATTGGGATGTTTGATATATTTTGTAAACTGCAGGGAGGTTTGGAACAAATATGACCAAACGCCGCTTTCATTAATTGGCAAATGTTCCGTATAAAAAGTCGTAACTTCAAACTGCGAATACGTGCAGACAGCTAGAATTTGGCTCCAAAATATGGCTGAGGCCTCGAAATTCAGTTGTTTGGGATATTTTGTAAACTGCAGGGAGGTTTGGGACAAATGTGAGCAAACGCCGCTTTCAGTACTTCGCATATGTTGGGTATAAAAAAGTCGTAATTTCAAACTGTGAATACGTGCAGAGAGCCAGAATTTGGCTCCAAAATATTGCTCAGGCCTCGAAATTGGGATGTTTGGGATATTTTGAAAACTGGGGGAGGGTTTGGGACAAATATGACCAATCGCCGCTTTCATTACTTTGCATATGTTTCGTATAAAAAGTCGTAATTTCAAACAGCGAATACGTGCAGAGAGCCAGAACTTGACTCCAAATATGGCTCAGGCCTCGAAATTGGGATATTTGGGATATTTCGAAAACTGCAGGGGGGTTTGGGACAAATATGACCAAATGCCGCTTTCAGTACTTCGCATATGTTGGGTATAAAAAAATCGTAATTTCAAACTGCGAATACGTGCAGAGAGCCAGAATTTGGCTCCAAAATATGGCTCAGGCCTCGAAATTGGGATGTTTGGGATATTTTGAAAACTGCAGGGGAGTTTGATCAAAATGTGACTAATTGCCGCTTTCTGTACTTGGCATATGTTGGGTATAATAAGTCGTAATTTCAAACTGCAAATACGTGCAGAGAGCAAGAATTTGGCTCCAAAATATGGTTCAGGCCTCGAAATTGGGATATTTGGGATATTTTGAAAACTGCAGGGGAGTTTGTTCAAAATGTGACGCACTGCCGCTTTCAGTACTTGGCGTATGTTGGGTATAATAAGTCTTAATTTCAAACTGCGAATACGTGCAGAGAGCCAGAATTTGGCTCTAAAATATGGCTCAGGCCTCGATATTGGGATGTTTGGGATATTTTGAAAACTGCAGAGGGGATTGGGACAAATGTGACAAAACGACGCTTTCAGTACTTGGCATAAGTTGGGTATAAAAAAGTCGTAATTTCAGACTGCGAATACGTGCAGAGAGCCAGAATTTGGCTCCAAAATATGGCTCAGGCCTCGAAATTGGGATATTTATGATATTTTGAAAACTGCAGGGGAGTTTGTGCAAAATGTGACTCACTGCCGCTATCAGGACTTGACATATGTTGGGTATAAAAATTCGTAATTTCAAACTGCGAATACGTGCAGAGAGCCAGAATTTGGCTCCAAAATATGGCTCAGGCCTCGAAATTGGGATGTTTGGGATATTTTGAAAACTGCAGGGAGGTTTGGGACAAATATGACCAAACGCCGCTTTCATTACTTGGCATATGTTCCGTATAAAAAGTCGTAATTTCAAACTGCGAATACGTGCATAGAGCCAAACTTTGGCTCCAAAATATGGCTCAGGCCTCGAAATAGGAATGGTTAGGATATTTTGAAAACTGCAGGGGAGTTTGTACAAAATGGGACTCACTGCATGCCGCTATCAGTACTTGGCATATGTTGGGTATAAAAGTTCGTTATATCAAACTGCGAATACGTGCAGAGAGCCAGAATTTGGCTCCAAAATATTGCTCAGGCCTAGAAACTGGGATATTTGGGATATTTCGAAAACTGAAGGGAAGTTTGTGCAAAATGTGACTCTCTGCCGCTATCAGTACTTGGCATATTTTGGGTATAAAAAGTCGTTATATCAAACTGCGAATACGTGCAGAAAGCCAGAATTTGGCTGCAAAATATTGCTCAGGCCTAGAAACTGGGATATTTGGGATATTTCGAAAACTGAAGGGGAGTTTGTGCAAAATGTGACTCACTGCCGCTATCAGTACTTGGCATATGTTAGGTATAAAAAGTCGTAATATCAAACTGCGAATACGTGCAGAGAGCCAGAATTTGGCCCCAAAATATGGCTTAGGCCTCGAAATTGGAATATTTGTACTATTTTGAAAACTGCAGGGGAGTTTGTTCAAAATGTGACTCACTGTCGCTTTCAGGACTTGGCATATGTTTCTTATAAAATGTCGTAATTTCAAACTACTAATATGTGCATAGAGCCAAAATTTGGCTCCAAAATATGGCTAAGGCCTCGAAATTGGGTTGTTTGGGATATTTTGAAAACTGCAGGGAGGTTTGGACAAATGTGACCAAACGCCGCTTTCAGTACTTCGCATATGTTGGGTATAAAAAAAGGCGTAATTTCAAACTGGGAATACGTGCAGAGAGCCAGAATTTGGCTCCAAAATATAGCTCAGGCCTCGTAATTGGGATGTTTGGGATATTTTGAAAACTGCAGGGGAGTTTGTTCAAAATGTGACTCACTACCGCTATCAGTACTTGGCATATGTTGGGAATAAAAATTCGTAATATCAAACTGGGAATACGTGCAGAGAACCAGAATTTGGCTCCAAAATATGGCTCAGGCCTCGAAATTGGGATGTTTAGGATATTTTGAAAACTGCAGGGGGGTTTGGGACAAATATAACCAAATGCCGCTTTCATTTCTTTGCATATGTTTCGTATAAAAAGTCGTAATTTCAAACAGCGAATACGTGCAGAGAGCAAGAAAATTGGCTCCAAAATATGGCTCAGGCCTCGATATTGGGATGTTTGGGATATTTTGAAAACTGTAGGGGAGTTTGTGCAAAATGTTACCAAATGCCGCTTTCAGTACTTTGCATATGTTGGGTATAAAAAATTCGTAATTTCAAACTGCGAATACGTGCAGAGAGACAGAATTTGGCTCCAAAATATGGCTCAGGCCTTAAAATTGGGATCTTTGGGATATTTTGAAAACTGCAGGGGAGTTTGTGCAAAATGAGACTCACTGCCACTTTCAGGACTTGGCATATGTTGGGTATAAAAAGTCGTAATTTCATACTGCGAATATGTGAATAGAGCCAGAATTTGGCTCCAAAATATGGCTCAGGCCTTGAAATTGGGATGTTTGAGATATTTTGAAAACTGCAGGGGAGTTTGTGCAAAATGTGACTCACGGCTGCTTTCAGTACTTGGCATATGTTGGGTATAACAAGTCGTAATTTAAAACTGCGAATACGTGCAAAGAGCCTGAATTTGGCTCCAAAACATGGCTCAGGACTTGAAATTGGGATGTTTGGGATAATTTGAAAACTGCAGGGGGTTTGGGACAAATATGACCAAACGCCGCTTTCATTACTTTGCATATGTTTCGTATAAAAAGTCGTAATTTCAAACAGCGAATACGTGCAGAGAGCCAGAATTTGGCTACAAAATATGGCTCAGGCCTCGATATTGAGTTGTTTGGGATATTTTGAAAACTGCAGGGAGGTTTGGGACATATGTGACCAAACGCCGCTTTCAGTACTTCGCATATGTTGGGTATAAAAAAAGGCGTAATTTCAAACTGCGAATACGTGCAGAGAGCCAGAATTTGGCTCCAAAATGTGGCTCAGGCCTCGAAATTGGGATGTTTGGGATATTTTGAATACTGCAGGAGGGTTTGGGACAAATATGACCAAATGCCGCTTTCATTACTTTGCATATGTTTCGTATAAAAAGTCGTAATTTCAAACAGCGAATACGTGCAGAGAGCCAGAACTTGACTCCAAAATATGGCTCAGGCCTCGATATTGAGATGCTTGGGATATTTTGAAAACTGCAGGGAGGTTTGGGACAAATGTGACCAAACGCCGCTTTCAGTACTTCGCATATGTTGGGAATAAAAAAAGGCGTAATTTCAAACTGCGAATACGTGCAGAGAGCCAGAATTTGGCTCCAAAATGTGGCTCAGGCCTCGAAATTGGGATGTTTGGGATATTTTGAAAACTGCAGGGGAGTTTGTGCAAAATGTGACTCACAGCCGCTATCAGTACTTGGCATATGTTGGGTATAAAAATTCGTAATTTCAAACTGCGAATACGTGCAGAGAGCCTGAATTTGGCTCCAAAACATGGCTCAGGACTCGAAATTAGGATGTTCCGGATATTTTGAAAACTTCAGGGAGGTTTGGGACAAATGTGTCCAAACGCCGCTTTCAGTACTTGGCATATGTTGGGTATAAAAAAGTCGCATTTTCAAACTGCGAATACGTACAGAGAGCCAGAATTTGGCACCAAAATATAGCTCAGGCCTCGAAATTGGGATATTTGAGATATTTCGAAAACTGCAGGGGAGTTTGTGCAAAATGTAACTCACTGCCGCTTTCAGGACTTGGCATATGTTGGGTATAAAAAGTCGTAATATCAAACTGCGAATACGTGCAAAGAGCCTGAATTTGGCTCCAAAACATGGCTCAGGACTCGAAATTGGGATGTTTGGGATAATTTGAAAACTGCAGGGGGTTTGGGACAAATATGACCAAACGCCGCTTTCATTACTTTGCATATTTTTCGTATAAAAACTCGTAATTTCAAACAGCGAATACGTGCAGAGAGCCAGAATTTGTCTCCAAAATATGGCTCAGGCCTCGAAATTGGGATGTTTGGGATATTTTGAAAACTGCAGGGGAGTTTGTGCAAAATGTGACTCACAGCCACAATCAGTACTTGGCATATGTTGGGTATAAAAAGTCGTAATTTCAAACTGCGAATACGTGCAGAGAGCCAGAATTTGGCTCCAAAACATGGCTCAGGCCTCGAAATTGGGATGTTTGGGATATTTTGAAAACACCAGGGGAGTTTGTGCAAAATGTGACTCACTGCCGCTATCAGTACTTGGCATATGTTGGGTATAAAAAGTCGTAATTTCAAACTGCGAATACGTGCAGAGAGCCTGAATTTGGCTCTAAAACATGGCTCAGGCCTCGAAATTGGGATATTTGGGATATTTTGAAAACTCCAGGGGAGTTTGTGCAAAATGTGACTCACTGCCGCTTTCAGGACTTGGCATATGTTGGGTATAAAAAGTCGTAATTTCATATTGCGAATATGTGCATAGAGCCAGAATTTTGCCTCAAAATATGGCTCAGGATTCGAAATTAGGATGTTTGGGATATTCTGAAAACTGCGGGGGGCTTTGGGACAAATATGACCAAACACCGCTTTCATTACTTTGCATATGTTTCGTATAAACAGTCGAAATATCAAACTGCGAATACGTGCATAGAGCCAGAATTTTGCTCCAAAATATGGCTCAGGCTTCGAAATTGGGATATTTGTGATATTTTGAAAACTGCAGGGAGCTTTGGGACAAATGTAACCAAACGCCGCTTTCAGTATTTGGCATATGTTAAGTATAAAAAAGTCGCAATTTCAAACTGCGAATACGTGCAGAAAACCAGAATTTAGCTCCAAAATATGGCTCAGGCCTCGAAATTGAGATATTTGGGATATTTCGAAAACAGCAGGGGAGTTTGTGCAAAATATAACTCACTGCCGCTTTCAGGACTTGGCATATGTTGGGAATAAAAATTCGTAATATCAAACTGCGAATATGTGCAAAGAGCCAGAATTTAGCTCCAAAATATGGCTAGGGGCCTCGAAACTGTGATGTTTGAGATATTTTAAAAACTGCAGGGAGGTTTGGGACAAATGTGACCAAACGCCGCTTTCAGTACTTCGCATATGTTGGGTATAAAAAAGGCGTAATTTCAAACTACGAATACGTGCAGAGAGCAAGAATTTGGCTCCAAAATATGGCTCAGACCTCGAAATTAGGATGTTTGGGATATTTTGAAAACTGCAGGGGAGTTTGTGCAAAATGTGACTCACTGCCACTTTCAGGACTTGGCATATGTTGGGTATAAAAAGTCGTAATTTCATACTGCGAATATGTGCATAGACCCAGAATTTGGCTCCAAAATATGGCTCAGGCCTCGAAATTGGGATGTTTGGGATATTTTGAAAACTGCAGGGGGGTTTGGGACAAATATGACCAAACGCCGCTTTCAGTAATTCACATATGTTGGGTATAAAAAAATCGTAATTTCAAACTGCGAATACGTGCAGAGAGCCAGAATTTGGCTCCAAAATATGGCTCAGGCCTCGAAATTGGGATATTTGGGATATTTTGAAAACTGCAGGGGAGTTTGTGCAAAATGTGACTCTCTGCCACTATCAGTACTTGGCATATGTTGGGTATAAAAATTCGTAATATCAAACTGGGAATATGTGCAGAGAGCCAGAATTTGGCTCCAAAATATTGATCAGGCCTCGAAATTGGGATATTGGGGATATTTCGAAAACTGCAGGGGAGTTTGATCAAAATGTGACTAATTGCCGCTTTCAGTACTTGGCATATGTTGGGTATAATAAGTCGTAATTTCAAACTGCGAATACGCGCAGAGAGCAAGAATTCGGCTCCAAAATATTGCTCAGGCCTCGAAATTGGGATAATTGGGATATTTCGAAAACTGCAGGGGAGTTTGTGCAAAATGTGACTCACTGCCGCTTTCAGTATTTGTCAAATGTTGGGTATAAAAATTCGTAATATCAATCTGGAAATACATGCAGAGAGCCAGAATTTGGCTCCAAAACATTGCTCAGGCCTCGAAATTTGGATGTTTGGGATATTTTGAAAACTGCGGGGGGAATTGGGACAAATATGACCAAACGCCGCTTTCATTACTTTGCATAGGTTTCGTATAAAAAGTCGTAATATCAAACTGCGAATACGTGCATTGAGCTAGAATTTTGCTCCAAAATATGGCTCAGGCCTCGAAATTGGGATATTTGTGATATTTTGAAAACTGCAGGTAGGTTTGGGACAAATGTAACCAAACGCCGCTTTCAGTACTTGGCATATGTTGGGTATAAAAAATTCGCAATTTCAAACTGCGAATACGTGCAGAAAGCCAGAATTTGGCTCCAAAATATAGCTCAGGCCTCGAAATTGGGATATTTGGGATATTTCGAAAACTGCAGGGGAGTTTGTGCAAAATGTTACTCACTGCCGTTTTCAGTACTTGGCATATGTTGGGTATAAAAAGTCGTAATTTCGTATTGCGAATATGTGCATAGAGCCAGAATTTGGCTCCAAAATATGGCTCAGGCCTCGTAATTGGGATGTTTGGGATATTTTGAAAACTGCAGGGGAGTTTGTGCAAAATGTGACTCACTGCCGCTATCAGTACTTGGCATATGTTGGGTATAAAAATTCGTAATATCAAACTGGGAATACGTGCAGAGAACCAGAATTTGTCTCCAAAATATGGCTCAGGACTCGAAATTGGGATGTTTGGGATATTTTGAAAACTGCGGGGGGCTTTGGGACAAATATGACCAAACGCCGCTTTCATTACTTTGCATATGTTTCGTAAAAAAAGTCGTAATATCGAACTGCGAATACGTGCATAGAGCCAGAATTTTGCTCCAAAATATGGCTCAGGCTTCGAAATTGGGATATTTGTGATATTTTGAAAACTGCAGGGAGCTTTGGGACAAATTTAACCAAACGCCGCTTTCATTACTTGGCATATGTTCCGTATAAAATGTCGTAATTTCAAACTGCGAATACGTGCATAGAGCCAGAATTTGGCTTCAAAATATGGCTCAGGCCTCGAAATTGGGATGTTTAGGATATTTTGAAAACTTCAGTGGAGTTTGTACAAAATGTGACTCTGCCACTATCAGTACTTGGCATATGTTGGGTATAAAAATTCGTAATTTCAAACTGCGAATATGTGCAGAGAGCCAGAAATTGGCTCCAAAATATTGCTCAGGCCTAGAAATTGGGATATTTTGGATATTTCGAAAACTGCAGGGGAGTTTGTGCAAAATGTGACTCATTGCCGCTTTCAGTACTTGGCATATGTTGGGTATAATAAGTCGTAATTTCAAACTGCGAATACGTGCATAGAGCCAGAATTTCTCTCCAAAATATGGCTCAGACATCGAAATTGGGATGTTTGATATATTTTGTAAACTGCAGGGAGGTTTGGAACAAATATGACCAAACGCCGCTTTCATTAATTGGCAAATGTTCCGTATAAAAAGTCGTAACTTCAAACTGCGAATACGTGCAGACAGCTAGAATTTGGCTCCAAAATATGGCTGAGGCCTCGAAATTCAGTTGTTTGGGATATTTTGTAAACTGCAGGGAGGTTTGGGACAAATGTGAGCAAACGCCGCTTTCAGTACTTCGCATATGTTGGGTATAAAAAAGTCGTAATTTCAAACTGCGAATACGTGCAGAGAGCCAGAATTTGGCTCCAAAATATTGTTCAGGCCTCGAAATTGGGATGTTTGGGATATTTTGAAAACTGGGGGAGGGTTTGGGACAAATATGACCAAACGCCGCTTTCATTACTTTGCATATGTTTCGTATAAAAAGTCGTAATTTCAAACAGCGAATACGTGCAGAGAGCCAGAACTTGACTCCAAATATGGCTCAGGCCTCGAAATTGGGATATTTAGGATATTTCGAAAACTGCAGGTGGGTTTGGGACAAATATGACCAAATGCCGCTTTCAGTACTTTGCATATGTTGGGTATAAAAAAATCGTAATTTCAAACTGCGAATACGGGCAGAGAGCCAGAATTTGGCTCCAAAATATGGCTCAGGCCTCGAAATTGGGATGTTTGGGATATTTTGAAAACTGCAGGGGAGTTTGATCAAAATGTGACTAATTGCCGCTTTCAGTACTTGGCATATGTTGAGTATAATAAGTCGTAATTTCAAACTGCAAATACGTGCAGAGAGCAAGAAGTTGGCTCCAAAATATGGTTCAGGCCTCGAAATTGGGATATTTGGGATATTTTGAAAACTGCAGGGGAGTTTGTGCAAAATGTGACGCACTGCCGCTTTCAGTACTTGGCGTATGTTGGGTATAATAAGTCGTAATTTCAAACTGCGAATACGTGCAGATAACCAGAATTTGGCTCTAAAATATGGCTCAGGCCTCGATATTGGGATGTTTGGGATATTTTGAAAACTGCAGAGGGGATTGGGACAAATGTGACCAAACGACGCTTTCAGCACTTGGCATAAGTAGGGTATAAAAAAGTCGTAATTTCAGACTGCGAATACGTGCAGAGAGCCAGAATTTGGCTCCAAAATATGGCTCAGGCCTCGAAATTGGGATATTAATGATATTTTGAAAACTGCAGGGGAGTTTGTGCATAATGTGACTCACTGCCGCTATCAGGACTTGACATATGTTGGATATAAAAATTCGTAGTTTCAAACTGCGAATACGTGCAGAGAGCCAGAATTTGGCTCCAAAATATGGCTCAGGCCTCGAAATTGGGATGTTTGGGATATTTTGAAAACTGCAGGCAGGTTTGGGACAAATATGACCAAACGCCGCTTTCATTACTTGGCATATGTTCCGTATAAAAAGTGGTAATTTCAAACTGCGAATTCGTGCATAGAGCCAAAATTTGGCTCCAAAATATGGCTCAGGCCTCGAAATAGGAATGGTTAGGATATTTTGAAAACTGCAGGGGAGTTTGTACAAAATGTGACTCACTGCCGCTATCAGTACTTGGCATATGTTGGGTATAAAAGTTCGTTATATCAAACTGCGAATACGTGCAGAGAGCCAGAATTTGGCTCCAAAATATTGCTCAGGCCTAGAAACTGGGATATTTGGGATATTTCGAAAACTGAAGGGGAGTTTGTGCAAAATGTGACTCACTGCCGCTATCAGTACTTGGCATATGTTGGGTATAAAAAGTCGTTATATCAAACTGCGAATACGTGCAGAAAGCCAGAATTTGGCTGCAAAATATTGCTCAGGCCTAGAAACTGGGATATTTGGGATATTTCGAAAACTGCAGGGGAGTTTGTGCAAAATGTGACTCACTGCCGCTATCAGTACTTGGCATATGTTGGGTATAAAAAGTCGTAATATCAAACTGCGAATACGTGCAGAGAGCAAGAATTTGGCTCCAAAATATGGTTCAGGCCTCGAAATTGGGATATTTGGGATATTTTGAAAACTGCAGGGGAGTTTGTGCAAAATGTGACGCACTGCCGCTTTCAGTACTTGGCGTATGTTGGGTATAATAAGTCATAATTTCAAACTGCGAATACGTGCAGATAACGAGAATTTGGCTCTAAAATATGGCTCAGGCCTCGATATTGGGATGTTTGGGATATTTTGAAAACTGCAGAGGGGATTGGGACAAATGTGACCAAACGACGCTTTCAGCACTTGGCATAAGTTGGGTATAAAAAAGTCGTAATTTCAGACTGCGAATACGTGCAGAGAGCCAGAATTTGGCTCCAAAATATGGCTTAGGCCTCGAAATTGGAATATTTGTAATATTATAAAAACTGCAGGGGAGTTTGTTCAAAATGTGACTCACTGTCGCTTTCAGGACTTGGCATATGTTTCTTATAAAAATTCGTAATTTCAAACAACGAATACGTGCATAGAGCCAGAATTTGACTCCAAAATATGGCTAAGGCCTCGAAATTGGGTTGTTTGGGATATTTTGAAAAGTGCAGGGAGGTTTGGACAAATGTAACCAAACGCCGCTTTCAGTACTTCGCATATGTTGGGTATAAAAAAAGGCGTAATTTCAAACTGCGAATACGTGCAGAGAGCCAGAATTTGGCTCCAAAATATAGCTCAGGCCTCGTAATTGGGATGTTTGGGATATTTTGAAAACTGCAGGGGAGTTTGTTCAAAATGTGACTCACTACCGGTATCAGTACTTGGCAAATGTTGGGTATAAAAATTCGTAATATCAAACTGCGAATACGTGCAGAGAGCCAGAATTTGGCTCCAAAATATGGCTCAGGCCTCGAAATTGGGATGTTCAGGATATTTTGAAAACTGCAGAGGGTTTGGGACAAATATAACCAAACGCTGCTTTCATTTCTTTGCATATGTTTCCTATAAAAAGTCGTAATTTCAAACAGCGAATACGTGCAGAGAGCAAGAAAATTGGCTCCAAAATATGGCTCAGGCCTCGATATTGGGATGTTTGGGATATTTTGAAAACTGTAGGGGAGTTTGTGCAAAATGATACCAAATGCCGCTTTCAGTACTTCGCATATGTTGGGTATAAAAAATTCGTAATTTCAAACTGCGAATACGTGCAGAGAGACAGAATTTGGCTCCAAAATATGGCTCTGGCCTTAAAATTGGGATGTTTGGGATATTTTGAAAACTGCAGGGGAGATTGTGCAAAATGTGACTCACAGCCACAATCAGTACTTGGCATATGTTGGGTATAAAAAGTCGTAATTTCAAACTGCGAATACGTGCGGAGAGCCTGAATTTGGCTCTAAAACATGGCTCAGGCCTCGAAATTGGGATGTTTGGGATATTTTGAAAACTCCAGGGGAGTTTGTGCAAAATGTGACTCACTGCCGCTTTCAGGACTTGGCATATGTTGGGTATAAAAAGTCGTAATTTCATATTGCGAATATGTGCATAGAGCCAGAATTTGGCCTCAAAATATGGCTCAGGCCTCGAAATTGGGATGTTTGGGATATTCTGAAAACTGCGGGGGGCTTTGGGACAAATATGACCAAACGCCGCTTTCATTACTTTGCATATGTTTCGTATAAACAGTCGTAATATCAAACTGCGAATACGTGCATAGAGCCAGAATTTTGCTCCAAAATATGGCTCAGGCTTCGAAATTGGGATATTTGTGATATTTTGAAAACTGCAGGGAGCTTTGGGACAAATGTAACCAAACGCCGCTTTCAGTTTTTGGCATATGTTGAGTATAAAAAAGTCGCAATTTCAAACTGCGAATACGTGCAGAAAACCAGAATTTAGCTCCAAAATATGGCTCAGGCCTCAAAATTGGGATATTTGGGATATTTCGAAAACAGCTGGGGAGTTTGTGCAAAATATAACTCACTGCCGCTTTCAGTACTTCGCATATGTTGGGTATAAAAAGTCGTAATTTCAAACTACGAATACGTGCATAGAGCCAGAATTTGGCTCCAAATTATGGCTCAGCCCTCGAAATTGGGTTGTTTGGGATATTTTGAAAACTGCAGGGAGGTTTGGGACAAATGTGACCAAACGCCGCTTTCAGTACTTCGCATATGTTGGGTATAAAAAAGTAGTAATTTCAAACTGCGAATACGTGCAGAGAGCCATAATTTGGCTCCAAAATATGGCTCAGGCCTCGAAATTGGGTTGTTTGGGATATTTTGAAAACTGCAGGTGAGTTTATGCAAAATGTGACTCACTGCCGCTATCAGTACTTGGCAAATGTTGGGTATAAAAATTCGTAATATCAAACTGGGAATGCATGCAGAGAGCCAGAATCCGGCTCCAAAATATTGTTAAGGCCTTGAAATTGGGATAATTGGTGTATTTCGAAAACTGCAGGGAAGTTTGTGCAAAATGTGACTCACTGCCTCTTTCAGGACTTGGCATGTGTTGGGTATAAAAAGTGGTAATTTCATATTGCGAATATGTGCATAGAGCCAGAATTTGGCTCCAAAATATGGCTCAGGCCTCGAAATTGGGATATTTGGGATATTTTGAAAACTGCGGGGGGCTTTGGGACAAATATGACCAAACGCCGCTTTTATTACTTTGCATATGTTTCGTATAAAAAGTCGTAATTTCAAACAGCGAATACGTGCAGAGAGCAAGAAAATTGGCTCCAAAATATGGCTCAGGCCTCGATATTGGGATGTTTGGGATATTTTGAAAACTGTAGGGGAGTTTGTGTAAAATGTTACCAAATGCCGCTTTCAGTACTTCGCATATGTTGGGTATAAAAAATTCGTAATTTCAAACTGCGAATACGTGCAGAGAGACAGAATTTGGCTCCAAAATATGGCTCAGGCCTTAAAATTGGGATGTTTGGGATATTTTTAAAACTGCAGGGGAGTTTGTGCAAAATGAGACTCACTGCCACTTTCAGGACTTGGCATATGTTGGGTATAAAAAGTCGTAATTTCATACTACGAATATGTGCATAGAGCCAGAATTTGGCTCCAAAAAATGGCTCAGGCCTTGAAATTGGGATGTTTGAGATATTTTGAAAACTGCAGGGGAGTTTGTGCAAAATGTGACTCAAGGCTGCTTTTAGTACTTGGCATATGTTGGGTATAACAAGTCGTAATTTAAAACTGCGAATACGTGCAAAGAGCCTGAATTTGGCTCCAAAACATGGCTCAGGACTCGAAATTGGGATGTTCGTGATAATTTGAAAACTGCAGTGGGTTTGGGACAAATATGACCAAACGCCGCTTTCATTACTTTGCATATGTTTCGTATAAAAAGTCGTAATTTCAAACAGCGAATACGTGCAGAGAGCCAGAATTTGGCTCCAAAATATGGCTCAGGCCTTGATATTGGGTTGTTTGGGATATTTTGAAAACTGCAGGGAGGTTTGGGACAAATGTGACCAAACGCCGCTTTCAGTACTTCGCATATGTTGGGTATAAAAAAAGGCGTAATTTCAAACTGCGAATACGTGCAGAGAGCCAGAATTTAGCTCCAAAATGTGGCTCAGGCCTCGAAATTGGGATGTTTGGGATATTTTGAATACTGCAGGAGGGTTTAGGACAAATATGACCAAATGCCGCTTTCATTACTTTGCATATGTTTCGTATAAAAAGTCGTAATTTCAAACAGCGAATACGTGCAGAGAGCTAGAACTTGACTCCAAAATATGGCTCAGGCCTCGATATTGAGATGTTTGGGGTATTTTGAAAACTGCAGGGAGGTTTGGGACAAATGTGACCAAACGCCGCTTTCAGTACTTCGCATATGTTGGGTATAAAAAAAGGTGTAATTTCAAACTGCGAATACGTGCAGAGAGCCAGAATTTAGCTCCAAAATGTGGCTCAGGCCTCGAAATTGGGATGTTTGGGATATTTTGAATACTGCAGGAGGGTTTAGGACAAATATGACCAAATGCCGCTTTCATTACTTTGCATATGTTTCGTATAAAAAGTCGTAATTTCAAACAGCGAATACGTGCAGAGATCCAGAACTTGACTCCAAAATATGGCTCAGGCCTCGATATTGAGATGTTTGGGGTATTTTGAAAACTGCAGGGAGGTTTGGGACAAATGTGACCAAACGCCGCTTTCAGTACTTCGCATATGTTGGGTATAAAAAAAGGTGTAATTTCAAACTGCGAATACGTGCAGAGAGCCAGAATTTGGCTCCAAAATGTGGCTCAGGCCTCGAAATTGGGATGTTTGGGATATTTTGAAAACTGCAGGGGAGTTTGTGCAAAATGTGACTCACAGCCGTTATCAGTACTTGGCATATGTTGGGTATAAAAATTCGTAATTTCAAACTGCGAATACATGCAGAGAGCCTGAATTTGGCTCCAAAACATGGCTCAGGACTCGAAATTAGGATGTTCCGGATATTTTGAAAACTGCTGGGAGGTTTGGGACAAATGTGTCCAAACGCCGCTTTCAGTACTTGGCATATGTTGGGTATAATAAAGTCGCATTTTCAAACTGCGAATACGTACAGAGAGCCAGAATTTGGCACCAAAATAGAGCTCAGGCCTCGAAATTGGGATATTTGGGATATTTCGAAAACTGCAGGGGAGTTTGTGCAAAATGTAACTCACTGCTGCTTTCAGGACTTGGCATATGTTGGGTATAAAAAGTCGTAATATCAAACTGCGAATACGTGCAGAGAGCCAGAATTTGGCTCCAAAATATGGCTTAGGCCTCGAAATTGGAATATTTGTAATATTATGAAAACTGCAGGGGAGTTTGTTCAAAATGTGACTCACTGTCGCTTTCAGGACTTGGCATATGTTGGGTATAAAAAGTCGTAATTTCGTATTGCGAATATGTGCATAGAGCCAGAATTTGGCTCCAAAATATGGCTCAGGCCTCGAAATTGGGATATTTGTGATATTTTAAAAACTGCAGGTAGGTTTGGGACAAATGTAACCAAACGCCGCTTTCAGTACTTGGCATATGTTGGGTATAAAAAATTCGCAATTTCAAACTGCGAATACGTGCAGAAAGCCAGAATTTGGCTCCAAAATATGGCTCAGGCCTCGAAATTGGGATATTTGGGATATTTCGAAAACTGCAGGGGAGTTTGTGCAAAATGTTACTCACTGCCGTTTTCAGTACTTGGCATATGTTGGGTATAAAAAGTCGTAATTTCGTATTGCGAATATGTGCATAGAGCCAGAATTTGGCTCCAAAATATGGCTCAGGCCTCGTAATTGGGATGTTTGGGATATTTTGAAAACTGCAGGGGAGTTTGTGCAAAATGTGACTCACTGCCGCTATCAGTACTTGGCATATGTTGGGTATAAAAATTCGTAATATCAAACTGGGAATACGTGCAGAGAACCAGAATTTGTCTCCAAAATATGGCTCAGGACTCGAAATTGGGATGTTTGGGATATTTTGAAAACTGCGGGGGGCTTTGGGACAAATATGACCAAACGCCGCTTTCATTACTTTGCATATGTTTCGTAAAAAAAGTCGTAATATCGAACTGCGAATACGTGCATAGAGCCAGAATTTTGCTCCAAAATATGGCTCAGGCTTCGAAATTGGGATATTTGTGATATTTTGAAAACTGCAGGGAGCTTTGGGACAAATTTAACCAAACGCCGCTTTCATTACTTGGCATATGTTCCGTATAAAATGTCGTAATTTCAAACTGCGAATACGTGCATAGAGCCAGAATTTGGCTTCAAAATATGGCTCAGGCCTCGAAATTGGGATGTTTAGGATATTTTGAAAACTTCAGTGGAGTTTGTACAAAATGTGACTCTGCCACTATCAGTACTTGGCATATGTTGGGTATAAAAATTCGTAATTTCAAACTGCGAATATGTGCAGAGAGCCAGAAATTGGCTCCAAAATATTGCTCAGGCCTAGAAATTGGGATATTTTGGATATTTCGAAAACTGCAGGGGAGTTTGTGCAAAATGTGACTCATTGCCGCTTTCAGTACTTGGCATATGTTGGGTATAATAAGTCGTAATTTCAAACTGCGAATACGTGCATAGAGCCAGAATTTCTCTCCAAAATATGGCTCAGACATCGAAATTGGGATGTTTGATATATTTTGTAAACTGCAGGGAGGTTTGGAACAAATATGACCAAACGCCGCTTTCATTAATTGGCAAATGTTCCGTATAAAAAGTCGTAACTTCAAACTGCGAATACGTGCAGACAGCTAGAATTTGGCTCCAAAATATGGCTGAGGCCTCGAAATTCAGTTGTTTGGGATATTTTGTAAACTGCAGGGAGGTTTGGGACAAATGTGAGCAAACGCCGCTTTCAGTACTTCGCATATGTTGGGTATAAAAAAGTCGTAATTTCAAACTGCGAATACGTGCAGAGAGCCAGAATTTGGCTCCAAAATATTGCTCAGGCCTCGAAATTGGGATGTTTGGGATATTTTGAAAACTGGGGGAGGGTTTGGGACAAATATGACCAAACGCCGCTTTCATTACTTTGCATATGTTTCGTATAAAAAGTCGTAATTTCAAACAACGAATACGTGCAGAGAGCCAGAACTTGACTCCAAATATGGCTCAGGCCTCGAAATTGGGATATTTAGGATATTTCGAAAACTGCAGGTGGGTTTGGGACAAATATGACCAAATGCCGCTTTCAGTACTTTGCATATGTTGGGTATAAAAAAATCGTAATTTCAAACTGCGAATACGGGCAGAGAGCCAGAATTTGGCTCCAAAATATGGCTCATGCCTCGAAATTGGGATGTTTGGGATATTTTGAAAACTGCAGGGGAGTTTGATCAAAATGTGACTAATTGCCGCTTTCAGTACTTGGCATATGTTGGGTATAATAAGTCGTAATTTCAAACTGCAAATACGTGCAGAGAGCAAGAAGTTGGCTCCAAAATATGGTTCAGGCCTCGAAATTGGGATATTTGGGATATTTTGAAAACTGCAGGGGAGTTTGTGCAAAATGTGACGCACTGCCGCTTTCAGTACTTGGCGTATGTTGGGTATAATAAGTCGTAATTTCAAACTGCGAATACGTGCAGATAACCAGAATTTGGCTCTAAAATATGGCTCAGGCCTCGATATTGGGATGTTTGGGATATTTTGAAAACTGCAGAGGGGATTGGGACAAATGTGACCAAACGACGCTTTCAGCACTTGGCATAAGTAGGGTATAAAAAAGTCGTAATTTCAGACTGCGAATACGTGCAGAGAGCCAGAATTTGGCTCCAAAATATGGCTCAGGCCTCGAAATTGGGATATTAATGATATTTTGAAAACTGCAGGGGAGTTTGTGCATAATGTGACTCACTGCCGCTATCAGGACTTGACATATGTTGGATATAAAAATTCGTAGTTTCAAACTGCGAATACGTGCAGAGAGCCAGAATTTGGCTCCAAAATATGGCTCAGGCCTCGAAATTGGGATGTTTGGGATATTTTGAAAACTGCAGGCAGGTTTGGGACAAATATGACCAAACGCCGCTTTCATTACTTGGCATATGTTCCGTATAAAAAGTGGTAATTTCAAACTGCGAATTCGTGCATAGAGCCAAAATTTGGCTCCAAAATATGGCTCAGGCCTCGAAATAGGAATGGTTAGGATATTTTGAAAACTGCAGGGGAGTTTGTACAAAATGTGACTCACTGCCGCTATCAGTACTTGGCATATGTTGGGTATAAAAGTTCGTTATATCAAACTGCGAATACGTGCAGAGAGCCAGAATTTGGCTCCAAAATATTGCTCAGGCCTAGAAACTGGGATATTTGGGATATTTCGAAAACTGAAGGGGAGTTTGTGCAAAATGTGACTCACTGCCGCTATCAGTACTTGGCATATGTTGGGTATAAAAAGTCGTTATATCAAACTGCGAATACGTGCAGAAAGCCAGAAGTTGGCTGCAAAATATTGCTCAGGCCTAGAAACTGGGATATTTGGGATATTTCGAAAACTGCAGGGGAGTTTGTGCAAAATGTGACTCACTGCCGCTATCAGTACTTGGCATATGTTGGGTATAAAAAGTCGTAATATCAAACTGCGAATACGTGCAGAGAGCAAGAATTTGGCTCCAAAATATGGTTCAGGCCTCGAAATTGGGATATTTGGGATATTTTGAAAACTGCAGGGGAGTTTGTGCAAAATGTGACGCACTGCCGCTTTCAGTACTTGGCGTATGTTGGGTATAATAAGTCATAATTTCAAACTGCGAATACGTGCAGATAACGAGAATTTGGCTCTAAAATATGGCTCAGGCCTCGATATTGGGATGTTTGGGATATTTTGAAAACTGCAGAGGGGATTGGGACAAATGTGACCAAACGACGCTTTCAGCACTTGGCATAAGTTGGGTATAAAAAAGTCGTAATTTCAGACTGCGAATACGTGCAGAGAGCCAGAATTTGGCTCCAAAATATGGCTTAGGCCTCGAAATTGGAATATTTGTAATATTATAAAAACTGCAGGGGAGTTTGTTCAAAATGTGACTCACTGTCGCTTTCAGGACTTGGCATATGTTTCTTATAAAAATTCGTAATTTCAAACAACGAATACGTGCATAGAGCCAGAATTTGACTCCAAAATATGGCTAAGGCCTCGAAATTGGGTTGTTTGGGATATTTTGAAAAGTGCAGGGAGGTTTGGACAAATGTAACCAAACGCCGCTTTCAGTACTTCGCATATGTTGGGTATAAAAAAAGGCGTAATTTCAAACTGCGAATACGTGCAGAGAGCCAGAATTTGGCTCCAAAATATAGCTCAGGCCTCGTAATTGGGATGTTTGGGATATTTTGAAAACTGCAGGGGAGTTTGTTCAAAATGTGACTCACTACCGGTATCAGTACTTGGCAAATGTTGGGTATAAAAATTCGTAATATCAAACTGCGAATACGTGCAGAGAGCCAGAATTTGGCTCCAAAATATGGCTCAGGCCTCGAAATTGGGATGTTCAGGATATTTTGAAAACTGCAGGGGGTTTGGGACAAATATAACCAAACGCTGCTTTCATTTCTTTGCATATGTTTCGTATAAAAAGTCGTAATTTCAAACAGCGAATACGTGCAGAGAGCAAGAAAATTGGCTCCAAAATATGGCTCAGGCCTCGATATTGGGATGTTTGGGATATTTTGAAAACTGTAGGGGAGTTTGTGCAAAATGATACCAAATGCCGCTTTCAGTACTTCGCATATGTTGGGTATAAAAAATTCGTAATTTCAAACTGCGAATACGTGCAGAGAGACAGAATTTGGCTCCAAAATATGGCTCTGGCCTTAAAATTGGGATGTTTGGGATATTTTGAAAACTGCAGGGGAGATTGTGCAAAATGTGACTCACAGCCACAATCAGTACTTGGCATATGTTGGGTATAAAAAGTCGTAATTTCAAACTGCGAATACGTGCGGAGAGCCTGAATTTGGCTCTAAAACATGGCTCAGGCCTCGAAATTGGGATGTTTGGGATATTTTGAAAACTCCAGGGGAGTTTGTGCAAAATGTGACTCACTGCCGCTTTCAGGACTTGGCATATGTTGGGTATAAAAAGTCGTAATTTCATATTGCGAATATGTGCATAGAGCCAGAATTTGGCCTCAAAATATGGCTCAGGCCTCGAAATTGGGATGTTTGGGATATTCTGAAAACTGCGGGGGGCTTTGGGACAAATATGACCAAACGCCGCTTTCATTACTTTGCATATGTTTCGTATAAACAGTCGTAATATCAAACTGCGAATACGTGCATAGAGCCAGAATTTTGCTCCAAAATATGGCTCAGGCTTCGAAATTGGGATATTTGTGATATTTTGAAAACTGCAGGGAGCTTTGGGACAAATGTAACCAAACGCCGCTTTCAGTTTTTGGCATATGTTGAGTATAAAAAAGTCGCAATTTCAAACTGCGAATACGTGCAGAAAACCAGAATTTAGCTCCAAAATATGGCTCAGGCCTCAAAATTGGGATATTTGGGATATTTCGAAAACAGCTGGGGAGTTTGTGCAAAATATAACTCACTGCCGCTTTCAGTACTTCGCATATGTTGGGTATAAAAAGTCGTAATTTCAAACTACGAATACGTGCATAGAGCCAGAATTTGGCTCCAAATTATGGCTCAGCCCTCGAAATTGGGTTGTTTGGGATATTTTGAAAACTGCAGGGAGGTTTGGGACAAATGTGACCAAACGCCGCTTTCAGTACTTCGCATATGTTGGGTATAAAAAAGTAGTAATTTCAAACTGCGAATACGTGCAGAGAGCCATAATTTGGCTCCAAAATATGGCTCAGGCCTCGAAATTGGGTTGTTTGGGATATTTTGAAAACTGCAGGTGAGTTTATGCAAAATGTGACTCACTGCCGCTATCAGTACTTGGCAAATGTTGGGTATAAAAATTCGTAATATCAAACTGGGAATGCATGCAGAGAGCCAGAATCCGGCTCCAAAATATTGTTAAGGCCTTGAAATTGGGATAATTGGTGTATTTCGAAAACTGCAGGGAAGTTTGTGCAAAATGTGACTCACTGCCTCTTTCAGGACTTGGCATGTGTTGGGTATAAAAAGTGGTAATTTCATATTGCGAATATGTGCATAGAGCCAGAATTTGACTCCAAAATATGGCTCAGGCCTCGAAATTGGGATATTTGGGATATTTTGAAAACTGCGGGGGGCTTTGGGACAAATATGACCAAACGCCGCTTTTATTACTTTGCATATGTTTCGTATAAAAAGTCGTAATATCAAACTGCGAATACGTGCATAGAGCCAGAATTTTGCTCCAAAATATGGCTCAGGCTTCGAAATTGAGATATTTGTGATATTTTGAAAACTGCAGGGAGCTTTGGGACAAATGTAACCAAACGCCGCTTTCAGTTTTTGGCATGTGTTGAGTATAAAAAAGTCGCAATTTCAAACTGTGAATACGTGCAGAAAACCAGAATTTAGCTCCAAAATATGGCTCAGGCCTCGAAATTGGGATATTTGGGATATTTCGAAAACAGCAGGGGAGTTTGTGCAAAATATTACTCACTGCCGCTTTCAGGACTTGGCATATGTTGGGAATAAAAAGTCGTAATATCAAACTGCGAATATGTGCATAGAGCCAGAATTTGGCTCCAAAATATGGCTCAGGCCTCGAAATTGGGATGTTTGGGATATTTTGAAAACTGCAGAGAGGTTTGGGACAAATGTGACCAAACACCGCTTTCAGTACTTCGCATATGTTGGGTATAAAAAAGACGTAATTTCAAACTACGAATACGTGCAGAGAGCAAGAATTTGGCTCTAAAATATGGCTCAGACCTCGATATTAGGATGTTTGGGATATTTTGAAAACTGCAGGGGAGTTTGTGCAAAATGTGACTCACTGCCACTTTCAGGACTTGGCATATGTTGGGTATAAAAAGTCGTAATTTAATACTGCGAATATATGCATAGAGCCAGAATTTGGCTCCAAAATATGGCTCAGGCCTCGAAATTGGGATGTTTGGGATATTTTGAAAACTGCAGGGGGGTTTGGGACAAATATGACCAAACGCCGCTTTCATTACTTTGCATGTTTCGTATAAAAAGTCGCAATTTCAAACAGAGAATACGTGCAGAGAACCAGAATTTGGCTCCAAGATATGGCTCAGGCCTCGATATTGGGTTGTTTGGGATATTTTGAAAACTTCAGGGAGGTTTGGGACAAATGTGACCAAACACCGCTTTCAGTACTTCGCATATGTTGGGTATAAAAAAGGCGTAATTTCAAACTGCGAATACGTGCAGAGAGCCAAAATTTGGCTCCAAAATGTGGCTCAGGCCTCGAAATTGGGATGTATGGGATATTTTGAAAACTGCAGGGGAGTTTGTGCAAAATGTGACTCACAGCCGCAATCAGTTCTTGGCATATGTTGGGTAGAAAAAGTCATAATTTCAAACTGCGAATACGTGCAGAGAGCCTGAATTTGGCTCCAAAACATGGCTCAGGCCTCGAAATTGGGATGTTTGGGATATTTTGAAAACTCCAGGGGAGTTTGTGCAAAATGTGACTCACTGCCGCTATCAGTACTTGGCATATGTTGGGTATAAAAAGTCGTAATTTCCAACTGCGAATACGTGCAGAGAGCCTGAATTTGGCTCCAAAACATGGCTCAGGCCTCGAAATTGGGATGTTTTGGATATTTTGAAAACTGCAGGGAGGTTTGGGACAAATGTGACCAAACGCCGCTTTCAGTACTTCGCATATGTTGGGTATAAAAAAGACGTAATTTCAAACTACGAATACGTCCAGAGAGCAAGAATTTGGCTCCAAAATATGGCTCAGACCTCGAAATTAGGATGTTTGGGATATTTTGAAAACTGCAGGGGAGTTTGTGCAAAATGTGACTCACTGCCACTTTCAGGACTTGGCATATGTTGGGTATAAAAAGTCGTAATTTCATACAGCGAATATGTGCATAGAGCCAGAATTTGGCTCCAAAATATGGCTCAAGGCTCGAAATTAGGATGTTTGGGATATTTTGAAAACTGCAGGGGGGTTTGGGACAAATATGACCAAACGCTGCTTTCAGTAATTCGCAAATGTTGGGTATAAAAAAATCGTAATTTCAAACTGCGAATACGTGCAGAGAGCCAGAATTTGGCTCCAAAATATGGCTCAGGCCTCGAAATTGGGATGTTTTGGATATTTTGAAAACTATAGGGGAGTTTGTGCAAAATGTTACCAAATGCCGCTTTCAGTACTTCGCATATGTTGGGTATAAAAAATTCGTAATTTCAAACTGCGAATACGTGCAGAGAGACAGAATTTGGCTCCAAAATATTACTCAGGCCTTAAAATTGGGATGTTTGGGATATTTTGAAAACTGCAGGGGAGTTTGTGCAAAATGAGACTCACTGCCACTTGCAGGACTTGGCATATGTTGGGTATAAAAAGTTGTAATTTCATACTGCGAATATGTGTATAGAGCCAGAATTTGGCTCCAAAATATGGCTCAGGCCTCAAAATTGGGATGTTTGGGATATTTTGAAAACTACGGGGGGAATTGGGACAAATATGACCAAACGCCGCTTTCATTACTTTGCATATGTTTCGTATAAAAAGTCGTAATATCAAACTGCAAGTACGTGCATAGAGCTAGAATTTTGCTCCGAAATATGGCTCAGGCCTCGAAATTGGGATATTTGTGATATTTTGAAAACTGCAGGTAGGTTTGGGACAAATGTAACCAAACGCCGCTTTCAGTACTTGGCTTATGTTGGGTATAAAAAATTCGAAATTTCAAACTGCGAATACGTACAGAAAGCCAGAATTTGGCTCCAAAATATTGCTCAGGCCTCGAAATTGGGATATTTGGGATATTTCGAATACTGCAGGGGAGTTTGTGCAAAATGTAACTCACTGCCGCTTTCAGGACTTGGCATATGTTGGGAATAAAAAGTCGTAATATCAAACTGCGAATACGTGCATAGAGCTAGAATTTGGCTCCAAAATATGGCTCAGGCCTCGTAATTGGGATGTTTGGGATATTTTGAAAACTGCAGGGGAGTTTGTGCAAAATGTGACTCACTGTCGTTATCAGTACTTGGCATATGTTGGGTCTAAAAAATCGTAATATCAAACTGGGAATACGTGCAGAGAACCAGAATTTGGCTCCAAAATATGGCTCAGGCCTCGAAATTGGGATGTTTGGGATATTTTGAAAAAGGCGGGGGGTTTGGGACAAATATAACCAAACGCCCCTTTCATTACTTTTCATATGTTTCGTATAAAAAGTCGTAATTTCAAACAGCGAATACGTGCAGAGAGCAAGAAATTGGCTCCAAAGTATGGCTCAGGCCTCGATATTGGGATGTTTGGGATATTTTGAAAACTGCAGGGGAGTTTGAGCAAAATGTTACCAAACGCCGCTTTCAGTACTTCGCATATGTTGGGTATAAAAAATTCGTAATTTCAAACTGCGAATACGTGCAGAGAGCCAGAATTTGGCTCCAAAATATGGCTCAGGCCTTAAAATTGGGATGTTTGGGATATTTTGAAAAGTGCAGGGGAGTTTGTGCAAAATGTGACTCACGGCTGCTTTCAGTACTTGGCATATGTTGGGTATAACAAGTCGTAATTTTAAACTGCGAATACGTGCAGAGAGCCAGAATTTGGCTCCAAAATATGGCTCAGGCCTCAAAATTGGGATGTTTGGGATACTTTGAAAACTGCAGGGGGGAATTGGGACAAATGTGACCAAACGCCGCTTTCAGTACTTCGCATATGTTGGGTATAAAAAAGTCGCAATTTCAAACGGCGAATACGTGCAGAGAGCCAGAGTTTGGCTCCAAAATATGGCTAAGGCCTCGAAATTGGGATACTTGGCATATTTCGAAAACTGCATGGGAGTTTGTGCAAAATGTGACTCACTGCCGCTTTCAGGACTTGACATATGTTGGGTATAAAAAGTCGTAATTTCAAACTGCGAATACGTGCAAAGAGCCTGAATTTGGCTCCAAAACATGGCTCAGGACTCGAAATTGGGATGTTTGCGATAATTTGAAAACTGCGGGGGGCTTTGGGACAAATATGACCAAACGCCGCTTTTATTACTTTGCATATGTTTCGTATAAAAAGTCGTAATATCAAACTGCGAATACGTGCATAGAGCCAGAATTTTGCTCCAAAATATGGCTCAGGCTTCGAAATTGAGATATTTGTGATATTTTGAAAACTGCAGGGAGCTTTGGGACAAATGTAACCAAACGCCGCTTTCAGTTTTTGGCATGTGTTGAGTATAAAAAAGTCGCAATTTCAAACTGTGAATACGTGCAGAAAACCAGAATTTAGCTCCAAAATATGGCTCAGGCCTCGAAATTGGGATATTTAGGATATTTCGAAAACAGCAGGGGAGTTTGTGCAAAATATTACTCACTGCCGCTTTCAGGACTTGGCATATGTTGGGAATAAAAAGTCGTAATATCAAACTGCGAATATGTGCATAGAGCCAGAATTTGGCTCCAAAATATGGCTCAGGCCTCGAAGTTGGGATGTTTGGGATATTTTGAAAACTGCAGGGAGGTTTGGAACAAATGTGACCAAACGCCGCTTTCAGTACTTCGCATATGTTGGGTATAAAAAAGACGTAATTTCAAACTACGAATACGTGCAGAGAGCAAGAATTTGGCTCTAAAATATGGCTCAGACCTCGAAATTAGGATGTTTGGGATATTTTGAAAACTGCAGGGGAGTTTGTGCAAAATGTGACTCACTGCCACTTTCAGGACTTGGCATATGTTGGGTATAAAAAGTCGTAATTTAATACTGCGAATATATGCATAGAGCCAGAATTTGGCTCCAAAATATGGCTCAGGCCTCGAAATTGGGATGTTTGGGATATTTTGAAAACTGCAGGGGGGTTTGGGACAAATATGACCAAACGCCGCTTTCATTACTTTGCATGTTTCGTATAAAAAGTCGCAATTTCAAACAGAGAATACGTGCAGAGAACCAGAATTTGGCTCCAAGATATGGCTCAGGCCTCGATATTGGGTTGTTTGGGATATTTTGAAAACTTCAGGGAGGTTTGGGACAAATGTGACCAAACACCGCTTTCAGTACTTCGCATATGTTGGGTATAAAAAAGGCGTAATTTCAAACTGCGAATACGTGCAGAGAGCCAAAATTTGGCTCCAAAATGTGGCTCAGGCCTCGAAATTGGGATGTATGGGATATTTTGAAAACTGCAGGGGAGTTTGTGCAAAATGTGACTCACAGCCGCAATCAGTACTTGGCATATGTTGGGTAGAAAAAGTCATAATTTCAAACTGCGAATACGTGCAGAGAGCCTGAATTTGGCTCCAAAACATGGCTCAGGCCTCGAAATTGGGATGTTTGGGATATTTTGAAAACTCCAGGGGAGTTTGTGCAAAATGTGACTCACTGCCGCTATCAGTACTTGGCATATGTTGGGTATAAAAAGTCGTAATTTCCAACTGCGAATACGTGCAGAGAGCCTGAATTTGGCTCCAAAACATGGCTCAGGCCTCGAAATTGGGATGTTTTGGATATTTTGAAAACTGCAGGGAGGTTTGGGACAAATGTGACCAAACGCCGCTTTCAGTACTTCGCATATGTTGGGTATAAAAAAGACGTAATTTCAAACTACGAATACGTGCAGAGAGCAAGAATTTGGCTCTAAAATATGGCTCAGACCTCGAAATTAGGATGTTTGGGATATTTTGAAAACTGCAGGGGAGTTTGTGCAAAATGTGACTCACTGCCACTTTCAGGACTTGGCATATGTTGGGTATAAAAAGTCGTAATTTAATACTGCGAATATATGCATAGAGCCAGAATTTGGCTCCAAAATATGGCTCAGGCCTCGAAATTGGGATGCTTGGGATATTTTGAAAACTGCAGGGGGGTTTGGGACAAATATGACCAAACGCCGCTTTCATTACTTTGCATGTTTCGTATAAAAAGTCGCAATTTCAAACAGAGAATACGTGCAGAGAACCAGAATTTGGCTCCAAGATATGGCTCAGGCCTCGATATTGGGTTGTTTGGGATATTTTGAAAACTTCAGGGAGGTTTGGGACAAATGTGACCAAACACCGCTTTCAGTACTTCGCATATGTTGGGTATAAAAAAGGCGTAATTTCAAACTGCGAATACGTGCAGAGAGCCAAAATTTGGCTCCAAAATGTGGCTCAGGCCTCGAAATTGGGATGTATGGGATATTTTGAAAACTGCAGGGGAGTTTGTGCAAAATGTGACTCACAGTCGCAATCAGTACTTGGCATATGTTGGGTAGAAAAAGTCATAATTTCAAACTGCGAATACGTGCAGAGAGCCTGAATTTGGCTCCAAAACATGGCTCAGGCCTCGAAATTGGGATGTTTGGGATATTTTGAAAACTCCAGGGGAGTTTGTGCAAAATGTGACTCACTGCCGCTATCAGTACTTGGCATATGTTGGGTATAAAAAGTCGTAATTTCCAACTGCGAATACGTGCAGAGAGCCTGAATTTGGCTCCAAAACATGGCTCAGGCCTCGAAATTGGGATGTTTTGGATATTTTGAAAACTGCAGGGAGGTTTGGGACAAATGTGACCAAACGCCGCTTTCAGTACTTCGCATATGTTGGGTATAAAAAAGACGTAATTTCAAACTACGAATACGTGCAGAGAGCAAGAATTTGGCTCCAAAATATGGCTCAGACCTCGAAATTAGGATGTTTGGGATATTTTGAAAACTGCAGGGGAGTTTGTGCAAAATGTGACTCACTGCCACTTTCAGGACTTGGCATATGTTGGGTATAAAAAGTCGTAATTTCATACAGCGAATATGTGCATAGAGCCAGAATTTGGCTCCAAAATATGGCTCAAGGCTCGAAATTAGGATGTTTTGGATATTTTGAAAACTGCAGGGGGGTTTGGGACAAATATGACCAAACGCTGCTTTCAGTAATTCGCAAATGTTGGGTATAAAAAAATCGTAATTTCAAACTGCGAATACGTGCAGAGAGCCAGAATTTGGCTCCAAAATATGGCTCAGGCCTCGAAATTGGGATGTTTGGGATATTTTGAAAACTATAGGGGAGTTTGTGCAAAATGTTACCAAATGCCGCTTTCAGTACTTCGCATATGTTGGGTATAAAAAAATCGTAATTTCAAACTGCGAATACGTGCAGAGAGACAGAATTTGGCTCCAAAATATTACTCAGGCCTTAAAATTGGGATGTTTGGGATATTTTGAAAACTACGGGGGGAATTGGGACAAATATGACCAAACGCCGCTTTCATTACTTTGCATATGTTTCGTATAAAAAGTCGTAATATCAAACTGCGAGTACGTGCATAGAGCTAGAATTTTGCTCCGAAATATGGCTCAGGCCTCGAAATTGGGATATTTGTGATATTTTGAAAACTGCAGGTAGGTTTGGGACAAATGTAACCAAACGCCGCTTTCAGTACTTGGCTTATGTTGGGTATAAAAAATTCGAAATTTCAAACTGCGAATACGTACAGAAAGCCAGAATTTGGCTCCAAAATATTGCTCAGGCCTCGAAATTGGGATATTTGGGATATTTCGAATACTGCAGGGGAGTTTGTGCAAAATGTAACTCACTGCCGCTTTCAGGACTTGGCATATGTTGGGAATAAAAAGTCGTAATATCAAACTGCGAATACGTGCATAGAGCTAGAATTTGGCTCCAAAATATGGCTCAGGCCTCGTAATTGGGATGTTTGGTATATTTTGAAAACTGCAGGGGAGTTTGTGCAAAATGTGACTCACTGTCGTTATCAGTACTTGGCATATGTTGGGTCTAAAAATTCGTAATATCAAACTGGGAATACGTGCAGAGAACCAGAATTTGGCTCCAAAATATGGCTCAGGCCTCGAAATTGGGATGTTTGGGATATTTTGAAAAAGGCGGGGGGTTTGGGACAAATATAACCAAACGCCGCTTTCATTACTTTTCATATGTTTCGTATAAAAAGTCGTAATTTCAAACAGCGAATACGTGCAGAGAGCAAGAAATTGGCCTCAAAATATGACTCAGACCTCGAAATAGGGATATTTGGGATATTTCGAAAACTGCAGCGGGGTTTGGGAAACATATGACCAAACGTCGCTTTCAGGACTTGGCATATGTTGGGAATAAAAAGTCGTAATATCAAACTGCGAATATGTGCATAGAGCCAGAATTTGGCTCCAAAATATGGCTCAGGCCTCGAAGTTGGGATGTTTGGGATATTTTGAAAACTGCAGGGAGGTTTGGGACAAATGTGACCAAACGCCGCTTTCAGTACTTCGCATATGTTGGGTATAAAAAAGACGTAATTTCAAACTACGAATACGTGCAGAGAGCAAGAATTTGGCTCTAAAATATGGCTCAGACCTCGAAATTAGGATGTTTGGGATATTTTGAAAACTGCAGGGGAGTTTGTGCAAAATGTGACTCACTGCCACTTTCAGGACTTGGCATATGTTGGGTATAAAAAGTCGTAATTTAATACTGCGAATATATGCATAGAGCCAGAATTTGGCTCCAAAATATGGCTCAGGCCTCGAAATTGGGATGTTTGGGATATTTTGAAAACTGCAGGGGGGTTTGGGACAAATATGACCAAACGCCGCTTTCATTACTTTGCATGTTTCGTATAAAAAGTCGCAATTTCAAACAGAGAATACGTGCAGAGAACCAGAATTTGGCTCCAAGATATGGCTCAGGCCTCGATATTGGGTTGTTTGGGATATTTTGAAAACTTCAGGGAGGTTTGGGACAAATGTGACCAAACACCGCTTTCAGTACTTCGCATATGTTGGGTATAAAAAAGGCGTAATTTCAAACTGCGAATACGTGCAGAGAGCCAAAATTTGGCTCCAAAATGTGGCTCAGGCCTCGAAATTGGGATGTATGGGATATTTTGAAAACTGCAGGGGAGTTTGTGCAAAATGTGACTCACAGCCGCAATCAGTACTTGGCATATGTTGGGTAGAAAAAGTCATAATTTCAAACTGCGAATACGTGCAGAGAGCCTGAATTTGGCTCCAAAACATGGCTCAGGCCTCGAAATTGGGATGTTTGGGATATTTTGAAAACTCCAGGGGAGTTTGTGCAAAATGTGACTCACTGCCGCTATCAGTACTTGGCATATGTTGGGTATAAAAAGTCGTAATTTCCAACTGCGAATACGTGCAGAGAGCCTGAATTTGGCTCCAAAACATGGCTCAGGCCTCGAAATTGGGATGTTTTGGATATTTTGAAAACTGCAGGGAGGTTTGGGACAAATGTGACCAAACGCCGCTTTCAGTACTTCGCATATGTTGGGTATAAAAAAGACGTAATTTCAAACTACGAATACGTGCAGAGAGCAAGAATTTGGCTCCAAAATATGGCTCAGACCTCGAAATTAGGATGTTTGGGATATTTTGAAAACTGCAGGGGAGTTTGTGCAAAATGTGACTCACTGCCACTTTCAGGACTTGGCATATGTTGGGTATAAAAAGTCGTAATTTCATACAGCGAATATGTGCATAGAGCCAGAATTTGGCTCCAAAATATGGCTCAAGGCTCGAAATTAGGATGTTTGGGATATTTTGAAAACTGCAGGGGGGTTTGGGACAAATATGACCAAACGCTGCTTTCAGTAATTCGCAAATGTTGGGTATAAAAAAATCGTAATTTCAAACTGCGAATACGTGCAGAGAGCCAGAATTTGGCTCCAAAATATGGCTCAGGCCTCGAAATTGGGATGTTTGGGATATTTTGAAAACTATAGGGGAGTTTGTGCAAAATGTTACCAAATGCCGCTTTCAGTACTTCGCATATGTTGGGTATAAAAAATTCGTAATTTCAAACTGCGAATACGTGCAGAGAGACAGAATTTGGCTCCAAAATATTACTCAGGCCTTAAAATTGGGATGTTTGGGATATTTTGAAAACTACGGGGGGAATTGGGACAAATATGACCAAACGCCGCTTTCATTACTTTGCATATGTTTCGTATAAAAAGTCGTAATATCAAACTGCGAGTACGTGCATAGAGCTAGAATTTTGCTCCGAAATATGGCTCAGGCCTCGAAATTGGGATATTTGTGATATTTTGAAAACTGCAGGTAGGTTTGGGACAAATGTAACCAAACGCCGCTTTCAGTACTTGGCTTATGTTGGGTATAAAAAATTCGAAATTTCAAACTGCGAATACGTACAGAAAGCCAGAATTTGGCTCCAAAATATTGCTCAGGCCTCGAAATTGGGATATTTGGGATATTTCGAATACTGCAGGGGAGTTTGTGCAAAATGTAACTCACTGCCGCTTTCAGGACTTGGCATATGTTGGGAATAAAAAGTCGTAATATCAAACTGCGAATACGTGCATAGAGCTAGAATTTGGCTCCAAAATATGGCTCAGGCCTCGTAATTGGGATGTTTGGGATATTTTGAAAACTGCAGGGGAGTTTGTGCAAAATGTGACTCACTGTCGTTATCAGTACTTGGCATATGTTGGGTCTAAAAATTCGTAATATCAAACTGGGAATACGTGCAGAGAACCAGAATTTGGCTCCAAAATATGGCTCAGGCCTCGAAATTGGGATGTTTGGGATATTTTGAAAAAGGCGGGGGGTTTGGGACAAATATAACCAAACGCCGCTTTCATTACTTTTCATATGTTTCGTATAAAAAGTCGTAATTTCAAACAGCGAATACGTGCAGAGAGCAAGAAATTGGCCTCAAAATATGACTCAGACCTCGAAATAGGGATATTTGGGATATTTCGAAAACTGCAGCGGGGTTTGGGAAACATATGACCAAACGTCGCTTTCAGAACTTGGCATATGTTGGGTATAAAAAGTCGTATTTCAAAGTGCGAATACGTGCAGAGAGCCAGAATTAGGCTCCAAAATATGGCTCAGGCCTCGAAATTGGGATGTGTGGGATATTTTGAAAACTGCAGGGGGGTTTTGGACAAATGTGACAAACGCAGTTTTCAGTAATTGGCATATGTTGAGTATAAAAAGTCGTAATTTAAAACTGCGAATACGTGCAGAGAGCAAGAATTTGGCTCCAAAATATGGCTCAGGCTTCGAAATTGGAATATTTGGGATATTTTGAAAACTGCAAAGGAGTTTGTGCAAAACATGACTCACTGCCGCTTTCAGTACTTGGCATATGTTGGGTATAAAAAGTCGTAATTTAAAACTGCGAATACGTGCAGAGAGCCAGAATTTGGCTCCAAAATATGGCTCAGGCCTCGAAATTGAGATGTTTAGGATGTTTTGAAATCTGCAGGGAATATTGGGACAAATTTGACCAAACGCCGCTTTCAGTACTTGGCATATGTTGGGTATAAAAAAGTCGTAATTTCAAACTGCGAATACGTGCATAGAGCCAAAATTTGGATCCAAAATATGGCTCAGTCCTCGAGATTTGGATGTTTGGGATATATCGAAAACTGCAGGGGAGTTTGGGACAAATATGACCAAACGCCGTTTTCAGTACTTATCATGGGTATAAAAAGTCATAATATCAAACTCCGAATACGTGCAGAGAGCCAGAATTTGGCTCCATAATATGGCTCAGGCCGTGAAATTGGGATATTTGGGATATTTTGTAAACTGCAGGGAGGTTTTGGACAAATGTGACCAAACGCTGCTTTCAGTACTTGGCATATGTTGGGTATAAAAAGTAATAATTTCAAACTGCGAATACATGCAGAGAGCCAGAATTTGGGTCCAAATTATTGCTCAGGCCCCGAAATTCGGATGTGTGGGATATTTTGTAAACTGCAGGGAGGTTTTGGACAAATGTGACCAAACGCTGCTTTCAGTACTTCGCATATGTGTGGTATAAAAAAGTCGTAATTTCAAACAGCGAATACGTGCAGAGAGCCAGAATTTGGCTCCAAAATATGGCTCAGGCCTCGATATTGGGATGTTTGGGATATTTTGAAAACTGCGGGGGGGTTTGGGACAAATATAACCAAACGCTGCTTTCATTACTTTTCATATGTTTCGTATAAAAAGTCGTAATTTCAAACAGCGAATTTGTGCAGAGAGCAAGAAATTGGCTCCAAAGTATGGCTCAGGCCTCGATATTGGGATGTTTGGGATATTTTGAAAACTGCAGGGGAGTTTGAGCAAAACGTTACCAAACGCTGCTTTCAGTACTTCGCATATGTTGGGTATAAAAAATTCGTAATTTCAAACTGCGAATACGTGCAGAGAGCCAGAATTTGGCTCCAAAATATGGCTCAGGCCTTAAAATTGGGATGTTTGGGATATTTTGAAAAGTGCAGGGGAGTTTGTGCAAAATGTGACTCACGGCTGCTTTCAGTACTTGGCATATGTTGGGTATAACAAGTCGTAATTTTAAACTGCGAATACGTGCAGAGAGCCAGAATTTGGCTCCAAAATATGGCTCAGGCCTCGAAATTGGGATGTTTGGGATACTTTGAAAGCTGCAGGGGGGGATTGGGACAAATGTGACCGAACGCCGCTTTCAGTACTTCGCATATGTTGGGTATAAAAAAGTCGCAATTTCAAACTGCGAATACGTGCAGAGAGCCAGAGTTTGGCTCCAAAATATGGCTAAGGCCTCGAAATTGGGATACTTGGCATATTTCGAAAACTGCATGGGAGTTTGTGCAAAATGTGACTCACTGCCGCTTTCAGGACTTGACATATGTTTGGTATAAAAAGTCGTAATTTCAAACTGCGAATACGTGCAAAGAGCCTGAATTTGGCTCCAAAACATGGCTCAGGACTCGAAATTGGGATGTTTGCGATAATTTGAAAACTGCAGGGGGTTTGGGACAAATATGACCAAACGCCGCTTTCATTACTTTGCATGTTTCATATAAAAAGTCGCAATTTCAAACAGCGAATACGTGCATAGAGCCAGAATTTGGCTCCAAAATATGGCTCAGGCCTCGATATTGGGTTGTTTGGGATATTTTGAAAACTGTTGGGAGGTTTGGGACAAATGTGACCTAACGCCGCTTACAATACTTCGCCTATGTTGGGTTTAAAAAAAGGCGTAATTTCAAACTGCGAATACGTGCAGAGAGCCAAAATTTGGCTCCAAAATGTGGCTCAGGCCTCGAAATTGGGATGTATGGGATATTTTGAAAACTGCAGGGGAGTTTGTGCAAAATGTGACTCACAGCCGCAATCAGTACTTGGCATATGTTGGGTATAAAAAGTCGTAATTTCAAACTGCGAATACATGCAGAGAGCCTGAATTTGGCTCCAAAACATGGCTCAGGCCTCGAAATTGGGATGTTTTGGATATTTTGAAAACTCCAGGGGAGTTTGTGCAAAATGTGACTCACTGCCGCTTTCAGGACTTGGCATATATTGGGTATAAAAAGTCGTAATTTCAAACTACGAATACGTGCGTAGAGCCAGAATTTGGCTCCAAATTATGGCTCAGGCCTCGAAATTGGGTTGTTTGGGATATTTTGAAAACTGCAGGGAGGTTTGAGACAAATGTGACCAAACGCCGCTTTCAGTACTTCGCATATGTTGGGAATAAAATAGAAGTAATTTCAAACTGCGAATACGTGCAGAGAGCCAGAATTTGGCTCCAAAATATGGCTCAGGCCTCGAAATTGGGATAATTGGGATATTTCGAAAACTGCAGGCAAGTTTGTGCAAAATGTGACTCACTGCCACTTTTATGACTTGGCATATGTTGGGTATAAAAAGTCGTAATTTCATATTGCGAATATGTGCATAGAGCCAGAATTTGGCTCCAAAGTATGGCTCAGGCCTCGAAATTGGGATGTTTGGGATATTTTGAAAACTGTGGGGGGCTTTGGGACAAATCTGACCAAACGCCGCTTTCATTACTTTGCATATGTTTTGTATAAAAAGTCGTAATATCAAACTGCGAATACGTGCATTGAGCCAGAATTTTGCTCCAAAATAATGGCTCAGGCTTCGAAATTGGGATATTTGTGATATTTTGAAAATTGCAGGGAGCTTTGGGACAAATGTAACCAAACGCCGCTTTCAGTATTTGGCATATGTTGAGTATAAAAAAGGCGTAATTTCAAACTACGAATACGTGCAGAGAGCAAGAATTTGGCTCAAAATTATGGCTCAGACCTCGAAATTAGGATGTTTGGGATATTTTGAAAACTGCAGGGGAGTTTGTGCAAAATGTGACTCACTGCCACTTTCAGGACTTGGCATATGTTGGGTATAAAAAGTCGCAATTTCATACTGCGAATATGTGCATAGAGCCAGAATTTGGCTCCAAAATATGGCTCAGGCCTCGAAATTGGCATGTTTGGGATATTTTGAAAACTATAGGGGAGTTTGTGCAAAATGTTACCAAATGCCGCTTTCAGTACTTCGCATATGTTGGGTATAAAAAATTCGTAATTTCAAACTGCGAATACGTGCAGAGAGACAGAATTTGGCTCCAAAATATTGCTCAGGCCTTAAAATTGGGATGTTTGGGATATATTGAAAACTGCAGGGGAGTTTGTGCAAAATTAGACTCACTGCCACTTTCAGGACTTGGCATATGTTGGGTATAAAAAGTCGTAATTTCATACTGCGAATATGTGCATAGAGCCAGAATTTGGCTCCAAAATATGGCTCAGGCCTCAAAATTGGGATGTTTGGGATATTTTGAAAACTGCGGGGGGAATTGGGACAAATATGACCAAACGCCGCTTTCATTACTTTGCATATGTTTCGTATAAAAAGTCGTAATATCAAACTGCGAATACGTGCATAGAGCTAGAATTTGGCTCCAAAATATGGCTCAGGCCTCGAAATTGAGATATTTGGGATATTTCGAATACTGCAGGGGAGTTTGTGCAAAATGTAACTCACTGCCGCTTTCAGTACTTGGCATATTTGTGGTATAAAAAAGTCGTAATTTTAAACTGCGAATACGTGCAGAGAGCCAGATTTTGACTCCAAAATACGGCTCAGGCCTCGAAATTGGGATGTTTGGGATATTTTGAAAACTGCAGGGGAGTTTGTGCAAAATGTGACTCACTGCGGCTTTCCGTACTTGGCATATGTTGGGTATAAAAAGTTTTAATATCAAACTGCGAATACGTAAAGAGAGCCAGAATTTGGCTCCAAAATATGGCTCAGGCCTCGATATTGGGATGTTAGGGATATTTTGAAAACTGCAGGAGGGATTGGGACAAATGTGACTAAACGCCACTTTCAGTACTTGGCATATGTTGGGTATTAAAAAGTCGTAACTTCAAACTGCGAATACGTGCAGAGAGCCAGAATTTGGCTCCGAAATATGGCTAAGGCCTCAAAATTGGGATATTTGGGATATTTCGAAAACTGCAGGGGAGTTTGTGCAATAAGTGACTCACTTCCGCTTTCAGGTCTTGGCATATGTTGGGTATAAAAAATCGTAATTTCAAACTGCGAATACGTGGATAGAGCCAGAATTTAGCTCCAAAATATGGCTCAGGCCACGAAATTGGGATGTGTGGGATATTTTGAAAACTGCAGGGGCGTTTTGGATAAATGTGACCAAACGCAGTTTTCAGTAATTAGCATATGTTGGGTATAAAAATTCGTAATTTCAAACTGCGAATACGTGCAGAGAGCCAGAATTTGGCCTCAAAATATGACTCAGACCTCGAAATAGGGATATTTGGGATATTTCGAAAACTGCAGCGGGGTTTGGGAAACATATGACCAAACGTCGCTTTCAGAACTTGGCATATGTTGGGTATAAAAAGTCGTATTTCAAAGTGCGAATACGTGCAGAGAGCCAGAATTAGGCTCCAAAATATGGCTCAGGCCTCGAAATTGGGATGTGTGGGATATTTTGAAAACTGCAGGGGGGTTTTGGACAAATGTGACAAACGCAGTTTTCAGTAATTGGCATATGTTGAGTATAAAAAGTCGTAATTTAAAACTGCGAATACGTGCAGAGAGCAAGAATTTGGCTCCAAAATATGGCTCAGGCTTCGAAATTGGAATATTTGGAATATTTTGAAAACTGCAAAGGAGTTTGTGCAAAACATGACTCACTGCCGCTTTCAGTACTTGGCATATGTTGGGTATAAAAAGTCGTAATTTAAAACTGCGAATACGTGCAGAGAGCCAGAATTTGGCTCCAAAATATGGCTCAGGCCTCGAAATTGAGATGTTTAGGATGTTTTGAAATCTGCAGGGAATATTGGGACAAATTTGACCAAACGCCGCTTTCAGTACTTGGCATATGTTGGGTATAAAAAAGTCGTAATTTCAAACTGCGAATACGTGCATAGAGCCAAAATTTGGATCCAAAATATGGCTCAGTCCTCGAGATTTGGATGTTTGGGATATATCGAAAACTGCAGGGGAGTTTGGGACAAATATGACCAAACGCCGTTTTCAGTACTTATCATGGGTATAAAAAGTCATAATATCAAACTCCGAATACGTGCAGAGAGCCAGAATTTGGCTCCATAATATGGCTCAGGCCGTGAAATTGGGATATTTGGGATATTTTGTAAACTGCAGGGAGGTTTTGGACAAATGTGACCAAACGCTGCTTTCAGTACTTGGCATATGTTGGGTATAAAAAGTAATAATTTCAAACTGCGAATACATGCAGAGAGCCAGAATTTGGGTCCAAATTATTGCTCAGGCCCCGAAATTCGGATGTGTGGGATATTTTGTAAACTGCAGGGAGGTTTTGTATAAAAAAGTCGTAATTTCAAACAGCGAATACGTGCAGAGAGCCAGAATTTGGCTCCAAAATATGGCTCAGGCCTCGATATTGGGATGTTTGGGATATTTTGAAAACTGCGGGGGGGTTTGGGACAAATATAACCAAACGCTGCTTTCATTACTTTTCATATGTTTCGTATAAAAAGTCGTAATTTCAAACAGCGAATTTGTGCAGAGAGCAAGAAATTGGCTCCAAAGTATGGCTCAGGCCTCGATATTGGGATGTTTGGGATATTTTGAAAACTGCAGGGGAGTTTGAGCAAAACGTTACCAAACGCCGCTTTCAGTACTTCGCATATGTTGGGTATAAAAAATTCGTAATTTCAAACTGCGAATACGTGCAGAGAGCCAGAATTTGGCTCCAAAATATGGCTCAGGCCTTAAAATTGGGATGTTTGGGATATTTTGAAAAGTGCAGGGGAGTTTGTGCAAAATGTGACTCACGGCTGCTTTCAGTACTTGGCATATGTTGGGTATAACAAGTCGTAATTTTAAACTGCGAATACGTGCAGAGAGCCAGAATTTGGCTCCAAAATATGGCTCAGGCCTCGAAATTGGGATGTTTGGGATACTTTGAAAGCTGCAGGGGGGGATTGGGACAAATGTGACCGAACGCCGCTTTCAGTACTTCGCATATGTTGGGTATAAAAAAGTCGCAATTTCAAACTGCGAATACGTGCAGAGAGCCAGAGTTTGGCTCCAAAATATGGCTAAGGCCTCGAAATTGGGATACTTGGCATATTTCGAAAACTGCATGGGAGTTTGTGCAAAATGTGACTCACTGCCGCTTTCAGGACTTGACATATGTTGGGTATAAAAAGTCGTAATTTCAAACTGCGAATAAGTGCAAAGAGCCTGAATATAAAATGTCGTAATTACAAACTGCGAATACGTGCATAGAGCCAGAATTTGGCTCCAAAATCTGGCTCAGGCCACGAAATTGGGATGTTTGGGATACTTTGAAAACTGCAGGGAGGTTTGGGACAAATGTGACCAAACGCCGTTTTCAGTACTTGGCATATATTGGGTATAAAAAGTCGTAATATTAAACTGCGAATACCTGCAGAGAGCCAGAATTTGGCTCTATAATATGGCTCAGGCCTCGAAATTAGGATATTTGGGATATTTTAAAAACTGCAGGGGGGTTTGGGACAAATATGACCAAACGCTGCTTTCAGAACTTGGCGTATGTTGGGTATTAAAAGTCGTAATTTCAAACTGCGAATACGTGCAAAGAGCTTGAATTTGGCTCCAAAATATGGCTCAGGCCTCGAAATTGGGATGTTTGGGATATTTTGTAAACTGCAGGGAGGTTTGGGACAAATGTGACCAAACGCCGCTCTCAGTACTTCGCATATGTTGGGTATAAAAAGTCGTAATTTCAAACTGCGAATACCTGCAGAGAGCCAGAATTTGGCTCTATAATATGGCTCAGGCCTCGAAATTAGGATATTTGGGATATTTTGAAAACAGCAGGGAGGTTTGGGACAAATGTGACCAAACGCCGCTTTCAGTACTTGGCATATGTTTGGTATATAAAGTCGTAATTTCAAACTGCGAATATGTGCAGGGAGTGAGAATTTGGCTCCAAAATATGGCTCAGGCCTCGAAATTGAGATGTTTGGGATATTTTGAAAACTGCAGGGGGGATTGAGACAAATGTGACCAAACGCCGCTTTCAGTACTTGGCATATGTTGGGTATAAAAAAGTCATAATTTTAAACTGCGAATATGTGCAGAGAGCCAGAATTTGGCTACAAAATATATCTCAAGCCTCGAAATTGGGATATTTGGGATATTTTGAAAACTGCACGGGAGTTTGTGCAAAATGTGACTCCCCAGGAAACACAGAACGTTTGTGGACGTTTTTAAATGGCGCCACAAAGGTAATACTCTTACTTTTGACATAAATACGTATATCTGACGTTCTTAAAACCAAAGGATATAACTAAAAACATTTATTCTTGAGACACAGTTTTTTAAGATTTATGTAAAAATTTAAAAATAATAGTGAATGCTATGGTATTATAATGTTTTCATGCTTTATATTTAAGAATAAATAATTTTCAGTCAACATTTAGTTTTTTTTGTTTACTTTATGTAAACCTATCCAACTTACGTTCTTATAACATAAATATAACATTTATATGACGTCAGTATAACGTTATTTACACGACATCATTACGTTATTATGATGTTATATTAACATATAATTCCTGTATGAAAACCAGAATATATGTTGAACTTTATGTTTTAAACCTTGCAAAGTTATCATAAAACTTGGAATAAGACGGTAAGCATGCTTTACTTATGAAAATATACAAACAAATCAACAAAAACATTTTAACATAAAAAACATAAACATAACATAAATTGATTGCATGCATGGGAGTTAACTGGAACTCTGTAATATTGCATACATGAACCTTAAGGTACAAACCCAGTGTATTTACTCATGCAGTTCTTTCCTAAATCTAAATTTTTCCAATTTTTACACTTTGTTTCGAGTTCTGTCTTGTGTTGCTACTTTTAATACCCCATTAATGTCCCCTTTGTTATGTCCATTCGTCCCATTGTGCACCTCTACTATATGTCACTCCTAATTCTTCGCTTTTCTAGAGAATGTAATATAAGCTTTGACAATCTTTCTTCATATGACAGGTTAACAGGTAGAATAGGACAGGTAGAACAAAGATTACCATTTATATATGGATAACTATTATAAGTCGGTTTGAATGAGTGAATTGCTGCTTGAAGATAGGTATATACACGTGCGGTACTATCAGATTGCATCGTGCTGAGCCTAAAACCCTTCAGATCCAAGCAAAGGGTAAATGCCAGCAGATACAATTGCGAACACATTGATACCAAAATGAAAGACATATGACGAGAATTGAGGTAACCAAAGTGAAAAGAGTGTTCACATTACATTGCACTAGAGTGCTCCCGGGTTACTTTCTCTCACTTTCTCTGTTTTGTGCGGATGGTACACCTTGCTTTTGGAGTTTATATGCATTTAAACCTGTAGATAATTCTATTGCTAACACATTGTTACCAAAATGAAAGACCTAGGATGACAATTGGGGTGACCAAAATGAAAGAGTGTATACATTTTATCGCTCTTGTGCGCTCCCTGGTAACACACTCTCGCTTACTCTGTTTGTTGCGGATGGTAAGCCGGGCTTTTGGAGTTTATATGCCATTAGTCCTGTAGAGAATTCTATTGCGAACACATTGATACCAAATTGAAAAACCTAGGATGAGAATTGAGGTAACAAAGTTGAAAAGGGTATACACTTTTCAGTATTACCACGCTCTCTAATGTAATGAGAGTTGCCTGAGGGTGGCTCAGCTTTCTTTTTCTGGTACCCTTGGCCTACATTCATCTTGTCGGCGGGTGGAGCGCGCTGCTGTCTTTGACATTATATGCACATAGTTCTGTTGGGAATTCTATTGCAAACGCATTGATACCAAAATGAAAGACATAGGACGAGAATTAAGGTGATAAAGTTGAAAAGAGTATACACTTTTCAGTATTTCCGCACACTACCAGGGAATGTCTACAAAAAACTGGAGAGTGTGGAGGGGTAACTTGCCCAAAACGCGAAAGTGTTTGGGGCGATTAACTTTCGTTCAGTACTATCATGCAAGAGAAGCCACACATCTATGGTTCATCCAAAAAAATCAGTAGACTTCTAGATGTTACTACTGCTCGGCTTAGACTCGGTTACAAGTATTTCTGGGAATTCTCATTATCTGCTGATGTAGATCTGACCAAACTGTGTCAACAAAATTATTCGCACACCCTCCGTCACTATGTGATAGTGAATTCAGAGACAATTCTATAACCAATGTACCAACGATATGTAAATATTTCATTCAAAATGATCTGCTACCAGAAATTTTAGCCAAATATCCCAAGTTTGCTAACTGTAGGTAGTAACTAAGTGATTGTAACATATCCACCGCTGCCCACTGGATGGGGGGCGGTGTGCAGGACAAACATATCAATTTTGACACTAGCTCTCCACATATGTCAGTTGCTTAATTTAGAAACTGTACTTGTGGTCGATCTCGAACCCATTGTTGATGTGACGACTTATACTGAATTTTGTAACTAGCTCATCAAGATTGTAACTTGCTGAGCTAAATGAATTGTGGGGTTCAGTCCCTGAGCCCATTATGTGCCTCTGTAACCCTTTCCACTACCGCCCACAAGATGGGTATGGGGTGCATAATAAATGAACTAAACTAACTGTCCACAGAGCATTCTCTCTCTCAAATCATATACACTGAAGGTTTCCTACAGCGCCCAACGGGTGCAGCTGGAAGTGCAGTTGTCCTGACAATAGGCTATGACTTATATTTTGAGTGGGGAGTCCGTATAAACAACTGGGCCTCTACCCTTCAGACTGAACTATTTGCCTTGCTCCTTGCACTGAAATGTGTACAAGTATCCAAACTTGATACATTAATTGTAAGTGACTCTTTATCATCCTTAATTGCTCTCAACTCCTTAAGACATAACTGTAACATGCTTGTGTCTGAAGCTAGACACAAATACAACAACAACTTTGAACTGCCCTGAACTATATCCGATCCTATCTTAGTAACAGACACCAATATGTAGCCATCAATGATATAACCTCTCCCACTCTACCACTTACCATAGGGGTGCCACAGTGCAGCATCCTAGGACCCTCCTGTTTCTTATATACATCAATGATCTCCCTAATGTCTCTAACATACTTAAACCTATATTGTTGGCTGATGATACTACTCATCTACTCTGACCCCAACCCATTCCTGTTAAATAATGTTGTAAACAATTAATTAAAAAAAGTCTACTTGTGGATGTCAACCAACAAACTCACACTAAACATAGAAAAGATCTACTATATCTTATTTGGAAACAAATCAACAAATACAATTCAGCTTCAGATAGCTAATGTAAACATTAACAATAAAAATGATGGAAAGTTCCTTGGCCTATTCCTAGACAAGAGACTCACCTTCCGCACCCATATACAACACATAACTAAAAAGGTTTCTATAACAGTTGGTATACTCTCTAAGATCAGATATTATGTACCCTACTCTGCTCTCCTCTCACTCTATTATGCACTTATCTATCCCTATCATTCTTATGGTATTTGTGCTTGAGGTTCAACCTCTGCAAACTACCTCAAGCCCATCATCATCCAGTAAAAATCTGCTATCAGGACAATAACTAACTCTACCTTCAGACAACACACAGCTCCCTTGTTCAGATCCCTAAACATGCTAAACATAAATTCACTCCATACATTCTCCTGTGTAAATTACGTTTATAAAACCCTTTTTCTAAGTGCAAACCCTGTTCTGAAACTCTTCCTGGACAGATGTAATAGAACACATGGCCACCCCACACTCTATGTAAATAAAGGGACCTAGTCTATGGAACTCACTCCCTAATGATTTGAAAAGCTGTCCAACTTCTGCCATATTCAAAAATAAAACCAAAAAGTACCTAATTTCATCTTCATAGTTTTCTACCATGGGCTTTATCTTCACACTGTATCTAGTGTTACTCAATCCCCCAATATTTGTACCTAAGCCATATTACTTTAACATTGTAATCTTAGATATCATCTGATATCATGGTTGTTGTATTCAGTGCATATACTACTGCATTATTCCTTGAAACTTTTCCTCGAAATGATCTTCATATTGTGCTTCAGTGAACCAATGTATAACCCTGAAATGCTATCCTCATGTACCTAGTAATCCTTGTTTCTTTATTGTGTATTGTTATTATTGTGTATCATTCTGATCTGCTTTTGTGTCAAAATTTCTTCAAATTACCTGCAAACACTTTTGCTGATTTTACTGTAATTATTCTACTTAAAATTAGCTGTACCTGTAAAGAAAAGCTGTAAAATACCTGCTAAAATTTTTTATCAATTTTACTGTTAATTTATAAAAAAAAATCTGTTTAAGGACTTACCCGAAACGCTATGCGTGCTAGTGGCTTTACAAGAATGTTAATTCAACTTATTTTCTATATTCTCTGTTAACCCCCAATGTAACTTCTTGTACATAAATAAATAAAAATAAAATAATAAAAATAACAAAATTATTAATGATGGGGTCAAGCGACGAGGGAGTAATTGCGCAAAGCGTCCCTCACCTGTGACGTCACAGCGTCATCTGACGCCATATCAACACAGCGGTCATTTTGTCGTTAGTTCAGTCATGGCGAGGACAAACCCTTCATGCAAACTGCACCTACTATCAAGAAGAAGAAGATTTTGTGTTCCACCGATAGTATTATCGTAAGTAAACACTTATATTTTATATTTTATTACATTAATTGATTCTATTTTTCTGTAATAAAGGTCGAAGGGGGTGTTGAGTAAGGAGCAAGGGTACTGTGTTGGGAGGTGAGGGCTGTTACTGGTGTCTGTGGGGATGTGAGGACTTGTACCAACCACTATCACCACCAGTACCTTGTCTTGCACCCTGCTTAGTATTCCTATTGAGATATGAAATATTATTGCATTCATATAATTATTCATTCACAGTCATTACTATTTTTATGGGCTATGTTCTGTCACCCTAATGCTTTTTACCCCTGGGCATGTCCATTTACTCTCCAGCCCTTCACAAGCCACTGCTGCATCCCTCCATGCCCATACTTACTGTGCTTATTCTTACAGGACTGCACTGCATTATGTGGTGCTCACTGCCTGGACACCTTGGCAATGTAGAGACAGATATTCTGCAATACCGTGATACTAGCAGTAGTGTGATAAGCTGACACACGGGAGGTACAATGGAAAGAAGTTGAGTATCAACTCTTGTAATTTATATTGCTTCCAGTGAGTTTTTAGTTTTCTTATAATCACTATGTTATCTATCCTCTACAACCTAGTTATCTGCTTGATACATGCATTATAGGGTTCTGGTAGTTGTTCTACTCACCAAGCCCTTCCAAGGCCAGGCTTGACATGTGAGAGCTTGGTCCAACAGGCTGTTGCTTGGACAGGCCCCTCAGGCCCACATATCCACCACAGCCTTGTTTGTCCAGCACTTCTTGAAGATGTTCAGGTTTTCTCTTGAAGGTGTCGACAGTTGTTCCAGCAATACTGTATTTCTTTTATTGCTGAAAACATGTTTTCAGCCATAAAAAAATAATCCTGAATCCAGAAAAAAATCCCTTTTGTATCATCTGGAAATTTTCAAATATTGCTGATCAAACCTGAGTCTAAATTATTTGTATATATTATGAATTACAGAGGTCCCAGGACAGAGTTTTGAGGAACTCCACTTACATTTTCCCACTCTGATTTAACCCCATTTATACAAACTCATTCTTATCTTTTAGCTAATCATTTATTGTACACACCATACTCAGCCTGTGTAGGGTAGTTTATTGTGCATCCTAGTATTGTGTATGTGTAGTATATATATTTGTGTAGTATATTTGGTATATTTAATGCCTCTAACCTCTCCTCATAGTTCTTGTCCTTCAATTCTGGGAGCCACTTAATAGCATGTCTTTGCACCTTTTCCAGTTTATGTGCTTCTTAAGATATGGGCACCATACAACCGCTGCATATTCCAGCTTTAGTCTAACAAAAGTCGTGAACAATTTCTTGAGTATTTCGCCATCCATGCATTTAAAAGCTCTGAATATTATCCTTTACCTGCAATTGGTTGTTGCTGTATTTATAGAATATGATTTGTTCTGCTTTACATTTGTTTATTCTTTTTTCAAAATTTCTTTGTGCCTCTCTCCTCACTGCCGTGTAGTTGTTTCTCTTTGTATTACTGGTATGTTTGGGGGTTTGGCCTCTTCGTATATTGATTCCATTTTTGTGTCTTTTGGTCTCTGTCCGTCTTGAAATTTCAGTTGAACAAATCCTGTTTCCTAGTTCTGCATCTCTGTTTTGGTATAAATGTTTTTGTTCCTTTATCATATATTTCACAAAATTGACATACTGTGCATTAATTCATCTCAATTACTTCCTTTCCTAACAGCAAGCCTTTCCAGTAAAATTCTTTGAATTATTTTCTGACTTCCAGCCTAATGTTTGTTTTATCCTAGTGTGTATGATGCCTAGCGTGTGTCTGGTGCCTGTTGTGTTAAACCGAAGATAAATGCATAAGTATAGGTCAGTAATTTCTCCAGCTTTGAAAGGGGCTTTCATTATGCAGCAGTATTCCACTCTAGAGAGCACTAGCGTATTGAAAACTATCATCATCGGTATAGCATCTCTAGTGTGAAAAGTTCTTGTTATCTATCCTGTCATTTTTCTTGCAGTTGTGACGGCTACTTTATTGTGTTCTTTAAATGTAAGGCCTTCTGACATCAGTACACCCAAATCCTTTACGTTGCTTTTCCGTTCAATGTTATGATTTGACTGAGTTTTGTAAGTGGTTTCCGTTTTTATATTTTCATTTTTTCCGTAGCGCATGAGCTGAAACTTATGTTCGTTAATCACCATGTTATTTTCTGTAGCCCATAGAAAGACCTGATTTACATCTGATTGGAGGTTTGCCGTGTCCTCTATGTTGCCTACTCTCGTGAAGATTCTAGTGTCATCTGCAAAGGATGATCAAGTACTATAGGTTGTGTCCTTGTCTATGTCCGATATGAGGATGAGAAAAAGTATTGGAGCAAGCACAGTACCCTTGGGGACTGAGCTCTTTACGGTTGATGGTCCAGATTTTATTTTGTTGACTACTACACATTGGGTTCTATTAGTGAGGAAGTTGTATATCCATCTGCCTATTTTTCCGGTAATTCCTTTTGAACGCATTTTATGTGCAATAACACAATGGTCACATTTGTCAAAGGCTTTTGCGAAATCTGTGTAAATTACATCAGCGTTTTGTTTGTCTTCCATAGCATCTAGTGCCATGTCAGAGTGGTCCAGCAACTGTGATAGGCAAGAGCGCCCTTTTCTGAAACCATGTTGTCTGGGGTTATGGAGATGCTGTGATTCCATGTATTTTGTGATCTTACTTCTTAGCATTCTCTCAAAGATTTTTATGATGTGCGATGTTAGTGCTATCGGTCTGTAGTTTTTTGCCTCTGCCTTATTTCCTCCATTATGGGGCGGTGCTATCTCTGCTGTTTTTAGTATGTCAGGGATAATGCCAGTATCTTTGCTTTGTCTCCAAAGAATGTGAAGGGCCTGCGATAACGTTTTTTTACAGTTCTTGATGAATTTAGAGTTCCAAGAGTCAGGGCCTGGTGCAGAGTGCATAGGCATACTGTCTATGGCTTCTTCAAAATCCAGTGGGGATAGGATCACATCTGATTTATGATTTGATGTTGGTATCATATCCATGACAAATTCATTTGGGTTATCAATCTTCAGTGTGTTCAGTGGCTCGCTGAAAACAGTCGTACTGATTGTGTGGTAAGGCGTACTGATTCTTGTGTGGTATTGTGGCAAGTGCAATAATATGTTTTGTTTCATTGCAGATAAGAGATTCCAGATCGTTCCAGATTTCCGAAGTACTGAAATGCACACCATACAAGCTTGGTGGATCTAGGTGCAAGGTAAAATAATTTACATTTACTTGAATATATTTTTAGCTAATTATCAGTATATATATAATATATTTATATGCATATATATATATATATATATATATATATATATATATATAATATATATATATTATATATTATATATATATATATATATATATATATATATATATATATATATATATATATTATATATATATAATATATATATTATATATATATAATATATATATATATATATATATATATATATATATATATATATATATATATATATTATATATATATATATAATATATATATATATATATATATATATATATATAT